>NC_141691.1:1083268481-1083298481 GCF_964263255.1 Lissotriton vulgaris | reverse complement strand
GCTAGATAGCTAGATAGCTAGATAGCTAGATAGCTAGATAGCTAGATAGCTAGATAACTAGATAACTAGATAGCTAGATAGCTAGATAACTAGATAACTAGATAACTAGATAACTAGATAACTAGATAACTAGATAGACAGATAGACAGATAGACAGATAGACAGATAGACAGATAGACAGATAGACAGATAGACAGATAGACAGATAGACAGATAGATAGATAGATAGATAGATAGATAGATAGATAGATAGATAGATAGATAGATAGATAGATAGATAGATAGATAGATAGATAGATAGATAGATAGATAGATAGATAGATAGATAGATAGATAGATAGATAGATAGATAGATAGATAGATAGATAGATAGATAGATAGATAGATAGATAGATAGATAGATAGATAGATAGATAGATAGATAGATCGATAGATCGATCGATAGATAGATAGATAGATAGATAGATAGATAGATAGATAGATAGATAGATAGATAGACAGACAGACAGACAGACAGATAGATAGATAGATAGATAGATAGATAGATAGATAGATAGATAGATAGATAGATAGATAGATAGATAGATAGATAGATAGATTGATAGATAGCTAGATAGTTAGATAGACAGCTAGATTGGTAGATAGCTAGATAGATAGCTAGATTGATAGATAGCTAGCTGATAGATAGATAGATAGATAGATAGATAGATAGATAGATAGATAGATAGATAGATAGATAGCTAGCTAGATAGATAGATAGCTAGATTGATAGATAGCTAGATAGCTAGATTGATAGAGAGCTAGATAGCTAGATAGCTAGATAGCTAGACAGATAGCTAGATAGCTAGCTAGATTGATAGATAGCTAGATATCTAGATTGATAGATAGCTAACTAGATAGCTAGATAGCTAGCTAGATTGATAGCTAGATAGATAGCTAGATTGATAGATAGCTAGGTAGTTAGATAATCTAGCTATCTGGCTGATAGATAGCTAGATTGATAGATAGCTAGACTGTGGAATTTTAGTTTGCGAGCTAAACATCATCTGCGCCAGCTTGTCACCCACGTACAACATGCACGACAGCCATTTTAGGTATCATGGTCTCCCTGTCCACGATCGATCACCAGCGCGCCCCTCTGACCCAGCAAGCATCCTCCGCGCACCCTGGCTCCCCCTCCCTCCCCCTCATGAGCATAACCCTTCTGCATGACCCTGTCCTTGGGAGTCACGCCTGCGCCTGACCCACATCTCCTCTCCTCCCATGAAAGCCCCTCTGTTGATAAACCTTCCCTCCGCCCTCGATTGTCCACGCGGCATGAATACCACTCCTTTGATGACCCCTTCCCTCGTGTCCAGCTGTCCATACAGGTCCGAGGCCATCGCCTAAGCTGGGAGATATCATTTACTGCCCCTTATTGTATGAGGTCGCTCTCCTTCAAAGGACCCTCTATTGATCCAGGCCTCCCCACCCCCCTGTGATATGACCAGGCGCACACATCCTAAGACTCGACGGAACACTCAGCTGCGTGATGACCCCCTCCTCTTATCAGCAGGTTGAGGACCTCTATTGTGGAAATATATGGGGGCGGGATTGACACGAGGATTACGGGGATGTCTTTTTCCTGGCTTCACAATGTTCTGATTATAATAAAGAAAGGTCACATGCCATAAACCAGTGTATAAGAGGCCAGGCCTCCGAGAGGCTGTTAGAGCACCTCGAGACGATACCTTGTTGTCTGATCTGATGTGTTCTGCTCCGTCGGAATAAACTTCTGTTTCCTGCCTTCTGGTCTCCGGCGCCTGCCTCATTGCTTGGTAATTTGAATGGTACAAGGGCGGTTAGCGCCGGGCAAATCTTGAGAAAGGTCCTAGCCCTACCTTTTTCTACAATTGGCGTCCCAAAACGTGGGGCCCATCAGCGACACGTGGATCCAGTGGGAGAGGTCCCGACGACAGAGTGAACGACTGCAACGATCGGGAAGAGCTCGTGTCCGATAGACCCTCGTCTGACAGCCAATCATCCGACCTTCACTAGTTCTGAACAGACCTCTCTCGAGTGATCTACGGTCCTGACTGGGAACCATCAGGAGTGCCACGGGCATCACGAAGGAGAGAGGACGATCGGGCGCTGGATCCAGGAGACAGGAAACCGTCCATGCGGTCCGGGTAAGGTCGTGTAAACACGACGAATCGAGAAAAGATTGTTTTGTTTGGATAATACTAGTATTACGCTTTGTTGAAACCTCTGGAGATTCACTGTCTGCAAACGGGGAAAAACAAACAGGCTCTCTCTTTGCAAGCAGTGAAGGATAGGTAACGCAGACTTTTGTCCCCGTTGTAATCCGTCGTGCCTATCTTCCTCCCCCACTGTTTCCCGAACTGTCATTCGTGGATTATTGTCTGGAGATTCTTTGTCTGCAAACAGGGAAGAACAAGGTCTCTCTTTGCAGGTAGAGAAAGAGTGGGTAACGATAACTTTTCGTGCCCACTTATTCTCCCCACTGAATTGTTTGATTGACCGATTATTCGGTATTGGTTCGTTTGAGGTATTCACCGCCGGCAAACAACGGAGAATAGAAATATTCTGTCTAGTCTTTGCCCGCCGTGATAAGATAGGTAGTGCAGACTTTTGTCCCCGTTGTAATCCGTCATGCCTATCTTCTCCCCACTGGTTGGTAGCCTGTTTAGCCCGGACCGCTTATTAGAGATGAACCATCCAGCTCCACTGGAGGGCACCCCTAATAAGGACATGTTCACTAAGCATGGACTAGTCGCTATAGCTTATACTAAGTTATGGCATAAATATACAAAGAAGAACCCTGAAAGTCAGTGGCCACTGATAGGTTCCTTTAATGAAAATAAAATAAAAACATTAGAAATAGCGCTCCAGAAGAATAAGACCACGCCCACTATGCTCGACAGTATCGGCATGTGGCGCAAAGAAACGGAACAACTGAAGTATTTCGGGGTTCCCAAGGCCTACACGCTCCAGAGATTACCCACATACACAAAAGAACTGTTGGCACGGAAGCTGTAAAAGGCAAAGAACAAGTTTATTAAAACCCCATGGGGTGGTGGTACACTCAAACAGCACCCTTCGGTATTGCAAGAGGTATCACACCGAACACCGGTGTGACCCCGTTTTATATACATTTTTGGGGCAATAAAAGACAGGCGGCACAAGTTAAGACACAGTTTTAGAGACATATATGGTCATGTTTTGGAATACTGCCAGCTTATTGGAGGGTTTCAAACCCACTGGTCAGTTTGCGGCACATTCCTGAAGGTTTACGGGTTAATAAGAACTGCGCATGTGTGGCTTGACCAGTACTAAAAATAGCCTGTTGCTGGGCAGATGTGAGTGGTCAGCGGAACGGACAAAGGACTAAAGGGCACGTCGGCCACGAGGCCGCTCATGAGCTAAGATGGCCGCCGCAACATTCAAAATGGCGTTCATCGTATGTAGTCAAGTTAAGGAGGACAACGTGTAGGTTCAGCTAATCGCTAACACGGACGGGCCAATTACGACAGACGACCCTTTTAGCGTTTAGCTGAATCTACCTCATAGTGAACATAGTCCGGATGTTCGTCCTCGATGTCAATTAACATAATTTGTGTCACCTCCTTACGTAGCATCATTTTATCGTAAGCAAGAGCTCGTCTCAATGGCAAACAGGCCGATAGGCACATTGAACACAATGCAGGACCACATTGGATACACAAGCAGATAAAAAACATTGCTCCCACAAGTATACAGAGAATTGTCAGCAGTTTCCAGCCCCAAGTTGCAATCATGGACCAGAACCATCCAGAAAGTGTCCAAGTTCCATTGTCCGGATGTATTTCGGCAGCTATTTTGTGCAGCTTGGAAATCGCATCATACACAGATGGAGAGTTATCAGGCACGTAAACACAACAGCTGCTTCCGATAATTCTACATGCCCCCCCACGATCAGCCAAAACAACATCCAACACCATCCGGTTTTGGAGGGTGACAATTCTAGAAATCTGCAGTTCTTCGGTGATATTTCCCAAGGCAATAGCAGTGTCATTCGCAACAGCCTCGACAACGCGAGTCAGCCGTCTGATTTTCCGACTGTTCAATGCAGCCCCCACAAAGGAGAACAGTCCCAGATTAAAGTCCACATATTGTTGCAACGCAGTGTCCGTTTGATCAATGTCCTCTAAAGCAACAGTTCGCTTAACTCTGTTCAAAACAAAATCGTGGTACAGAGTATAGTCGTTGTGATACATCGGTGGGGCAATGAATACAGGAGGTAGCACAAACGATACATAACATGTGCCCAACCACCCCACTGGAAGCTGATGGTACCCCTTCGTTCCACAGATGAAGTAGGTGTTTCTGGATGCAACAAATGAAATGCCATTCGGGCTATCGAACGTGAGAGTAACGTTACATTCACTTTTCCCCACTGCAATCGTGCCCTTATTTCGGATACATAAATCAGCTTTTGTAGCAATGACATTTATAACATGAGCACTTGATGCATTCACATTTCTCTGATTGCTGTATATTCGTGGAGCAGACACATTGTCGGGCTTATACTCTTCCCATTCAAAACGTGTACCCTCAGCCCGTGGAAACCCATCCTTGTCATGGGGACATTCTTTATTGAGGCGGAAAAGCACCCCCCCTTTGGTTGGCCATCTCAGGGTAAAGAGGAGGGTGTACCAAGCGTTGCAAGACCCATTATGCGAAAACGGGAGTGGAATAAGTGGGGTGCCCCCTCTCTTCTGGTGCCCAGGCAACATTCCACACACCCAGCAATTAGAGGTATTGGTCATATTATGTGTGTGGTGAAGAATCTGAATGAAGCTGTTATTTAAGTACGTTTGACGGTGGCGCTCTTCATGAAAAGGCAACGTAAAATGGAAATGTTCAGACGGTGCCGGGGTAGTCGGCAGCAAATGTCCACGTACAGGCACTACGAGTTCGACTACCCAGGCTATAACAGCTATCACCACAATCGTGAAAACAAAAAGAAAGGCACCCAGTATTTTCTTATCACGCGATGCCGTTGATGCCATAGTTCAAGAAAGTTCTGTGCAAAGTCTCAAATGACACAAATTGTTCACGGTTTCTCACAAGTGGTCTCTGATACACGTACGTGTATACCTAAAAAAAAAGGAAAAATGCGGTGCTGAACTCCGAGGTAGCCGTTGTTTTTTTCTCCGGGCCAAGACGGGTGTCGCTACTCTGGCAGAACTGATCCCCCCCCCTTGGAATTCCCGGGTTCCGTTTCACAAACCTGGAGCGGTTACCAACCAGTTCAAAAAGGAGCAAAAATCTTCTTTTATCGCGGTCGTAGATTGTAGCGCTCTCTTCCAGTAGCAGATTGGTCCGGGAAGGCTCCCTCTACTTCGGCCGACGTCACAGCTGGGCTCTTTTCTTTCTCCAAGATCTCTTTATAATCAGTAAGCACAGCAGGAGTCACCAGATCCGGAGAGACTCGACGACAGTGAGGCGAATGCACCCACCGCTTCCTGTTGGTCACTCGTACGGCGGTGCGGGTTGCCAGAAGGACCTGCTCGGGGCCCTTCCACCTGGGCTCCAAACTGCTTGCTCTTTCAAATGAACGGATCATCACATGATCCCCAGGACGAAGATCGTGGCCTTCTCCAGTAGAGTTGTCAGGGAGCGCTTCTCGAACCTGTTGATGAATGGAGAGCAAATCATTTGTTAATCGTGCCAAATAATCATTCATCATAACACAAGGCACATCATGTATCAATCGCGGCTTGGGCACTCCCCAGATATTCATGGGGCGGCCAAACACCACCTCATAAGGTGTAAGGCCAGTTCGTGAATGGGGTACTGATCTAAGAGACAGTAGTGCTAGCGGCAACGCATCTGGCCACTTCAATGATGTAGACGCCACAATTTTGGCCAGCTTAAGCTTCAACGTTGCATTGTACCGCTCGACCAAACCTGCTGACTGAGGGTGGAATACAGCGTGGAACTTTTGCTGAATCCCTAACCCCTTCAGTACATACTCCACAATCTTTCCGACAAAATGGGGCCCATTATCGCTCCACAAAAATTTGCAAACTCCAAAGCGAGGAAAGAATTCCTTAAGCAACACCTTAGCTGTTGTCAGAGCCGTATTGTCTTTCGTGGGGTAGGCCTCAACCCATTTGCTAAAAGCACACACCACCACTAAGACGTACTTCAGGTTATTGCAGCGCTCGAGTTGGATGTAATCCATCTGAAGGACTTCAAATGGTGCAGAAGGTGGAACGAACCCTCCTTTCGGAGTATAGGCCCCCTTTCCAGGATTGTGTTGCAAACATACCAGGCAGGTCTGCACTACTCTCTTTGCAGTGTTCGCAATCTCGGAATGTTCCCAAACTCGTGTTAAAAGCCGAGTGATTGCAAGAGCTCCAACATGAGCCAGTCCATGTGTCATCTGGACCATCGCCTGTAAGTAAGCCGCAGGCAATTTCCACTTCTCCATGTCTTTGCTTCTCCAACACCCCTCGTCATCTAGTACCCCATCTGCTGCCCAAGCCGCAAGCTCAGATTCTGTAGCTGAATTTTGTATATCCCGTATCTCTACTCTAGCATCACTCCATCGTTCAGCCTGTGATTGTACCACATACATGGGGGAGCTAGTTCGGGACATAGCCGTTTGCCTTGCTATGCTGTCTGCAAAGGCATTTCCTTGGCCCACCTTATCCGTAACTTTCTTATGGGCACTGCACTTCACTATCGCTACTTTTTTAGGGCCAAGCAACGCATTTAGGAGATCACGCACTAACTCTCCGTGCATAATATGCTCCCCGTGTGATGTCAGAAACCCACGTTCCCTCCAAAGAAGGCCGAAGTCATGGGCCACTCCAAAGGCGTACCGGCTGTCCGTGTATATGTTCACACATAGGCCAGCACTCAATTCGCAGGCCCTTGTTAAAGCTATCAGCTCTGCTGCCTGAGCCGATTTCTGTGGTATCCTAGCTGTTTCTACCACCGTTTTAAGAGTCGTGATCGCATATGCTGCGGAAGTCGTACCATCTGGCAGCCGTATACACGATCCATCAACCCACAGCTCCCCATCCACATCGGGAAGTGGCACATCCTGTAAGTCAACACGACCCTTTGTCTGTTCCTCAGTCAGGAAAACACAGTCATGATGTTTTTCTTCCTGACCCTCCTCGGCCGGATCAGGCAACAAGGTGGCAGGGTTCAAAGTAGCGCATCTTTTTAACGTTATATGTGGCGCTAAGAGTGTCAGCTCATATCCTGTGAGTCGTGCACTCGTAAGATATTGCGTCTTAGTTTGGTTTAGCAGGGCATCTACTGCGTGGGGGACTAACACCAGCAATTTGTGTGACAGCACTATGCCCTCACTCTGTCGTATGGCTACTGCTGTTGCCGCTACTGCTCGAAAACACCCAGGCAGCCCTCGTGCTACAGGGTCCAAAATGGCAGAGAAGTATGCACATGGTCTCTGCTTATCCCCGTGTAACTGCACTAACACTGACAATGCACACCCATCATTCTCATGTACATATAATGTGAAAAGTTTTGTGTAGTCTGGTGTTCCCAACACGGGTGCGGAACAAAGGGCCTGTCTTAACTGTTCGAAAGCTTTCTGACATTCATCTGTCCACTCAAGAGGCATTGGTGTGTTCTTTGACAATAATGCTAGCAAAGGTTTTATGATGCGTGAGAAACCCATGATCCATTGCCTACAAAAGGATGTCAACCCTATAAAGGCACGCACATCTCTCTGCGTGCGGGGGACTGGTGTATCTAAAATCGCCTGAATTCGATCAGATGTTAATGCCCGCCCCTCCTTAGACAACAGATGACCAAGGTAGGTCACCTGGGGTCTACAATATTGAAGCTTTTTCTTGGAAACCTTGTGATTGTTCTGTGCCAAAAAGGAAAGTAATGCAAGTGTACTCTGTTCGCATTGCGCATAGGTGTCGGCGGCAAGCAAAAGGTCATCCACGTACTGGATGAGCGCAACGCCAGACTGCAATTCAAAGGAATCTAGTTGTCGTTTCAAAGCCTGGCTGTAGATGCTAGGGCTCTCAGTATATCCTTGAGGAACACGACAAAATCTATATGATTTATTATTGAGCGTAAAACCAAACAGATATCTACTATCTGGATGAACAGGGATAGAAAAGAACGCATTCTTTAGATCAATAACAGTAAAAGTGGTGGCCGTCGGGGGAACCAAAGTGAGCAAGGTCGTGATATCGGACACCACTGGATATTGGGGAATGACAATTTTGTTGACTTCACGCAAATCAATAATAAATCGATAGATCTTGCCATCTGAATCTCTTTTTAGAATCGGTAGAATAGGGCTATTACAAACATTATAAGGGACCTCCTCCACCACCCCTGCAGAAATCAAATCCTGAACAATGTGTGTCAGTGCAATTTCACCTTCCTTTGAGATCTTGTACTGTGGCACTCGTGGTAGAGGGGCCCCTTCCTTAACAGTAATGCGTATTGGTGGAATGCGCATCTCTCCCACATCCGTATCCGATGTCGCCCACAATGTGTGCGGCAGGGAGGCCAAAGCAGGGATATCCAATATGGCATAAAATCTGTCGGGCTCAATACAATCGTCAGGGTCGGGGTAGTTGTCATTCAAGATAACCCGCACTCCCTCTGGAGCGCAACGTATTGTTGCTCGAAAATATTTAAGCAAATCAATGCCCAGGATATTGTCTGGGGTATGAGGTGATAACAAAAATTGACCAAAGCTAAAATATTTGTCAATGCATAGTGCAAGGGGCTTGGACAATGGGCTGGGGGAGGGTGTGCCATCGAACCCTACACACGTAATCATTTCGCCAGACAGGGGAGCCCTCGGAACCAAGTTTTTCGACAGAGCGCTACGAGTAGCTCCCGTGTCGACTAAAAATTTATCAGTAGAGCCCAAAATACCCGCTGTTACATATGGACCTTGCTGATCTACCCGCACTTCAACTGATTCCTTACCCCATCCTACGCAATCCTATGCATGCACATAATCCTGGTATTCCACATTCTCTCCTTCCGAAATCTGATATTGATTCCGTCTATCAAACGTGTTTCGTTCGCCCTGGCCACGGCCCCCCTCCTCAACCTGTCTACGATCTCCTCCGCCACCTCTCACTCCAGTATAACCTCCTCTTGACCTTCCACTGCCTCGACCACGCTGACTACGCTGCTCACGAAGTACCGGACAATCGTCGGCCCAATGCCCAAACTCCTTACAATAAGCACACTGATCCTCCGCAATGTCCGTACGACCATACGACGCATTTCCTCCACCTCGTCTACCTCTATCATTCCCTCTGCTCTGTGTTCCCCGAACCTGCGCCAACATCACCTTCGTTTTCAATTCCTTCGCCTTTTTCTCCACACTTTCTTTAGCTTCCACCTCCTGCCGCTCATAGTACTGAGCCATAGTTAACAAAGACGCAGGGGTCGCCGTGGCCCAGGAACTTTCGCTCGATTTCAATCGCTTAGCAATCTCCGGTAGGAGATTAGCTACGTACTTATCTACAAACAGATGCCGACCCGTATCGTCTGTTAAAGATTGACCACTGTAATCATGAAAGGCCTCCTCGAAGCGCGTAAAGAAATCTGAAACCGTTTCATCATGTTTCTGCTTGCACGACGTTAACATGGTCCAATCAATCTTTTTGGCGGGAACAAGCGTTTTCAATTTACGCAAAATAGCTGCCGGGAGTTCTAGGATTAGCTGACAAGGCTTACATGCTGGTTCCCTATCTAAATCTGCAGCATTTATTTCTTTCCATGTCCCTCCCAATATTGTCTCATCATTATTTTTACGAATCTGCCGCCACATGTCAGGTGGTAATATCAACCCAAAAAACAAATCTATATCTACAAGAGTCATCACACAAGACGATATAGCCCCCTCCACCCCCTCATAAAATGCCGCTGGATTCTTTCGGAGATCAGGTAAAGAATTTTTAAGTGCCATGACATCTGCTCTATTCCATGGTGTATACACACAATTATACACAAAATATCCCTTCGCATCCTTTGACAATTTATCATCATCCGTACCTTCCCCTTTTGGTGGAACATACAAAGGCGCGGCTTCACGCATAGGCATAACATGCAACGCAGAGCTCTTATCTGAACCACGAAGAGAACACTCCTTAACCGCCCCGTCGTTTCCCGGCTCGGACTCCTTTTTCCTCTGTTTCAGTTCCTGTCGCAAATAGGTTGTCTCATCCCGCAGCGCGATCAACTGTTTGAACAGGTCATCCACATCTGTAAGATCAAAGTCACCTTTAGCTAAATTCTCACGATATACCGACAAAACTTTAGGCTCTAACGTTTCAGAAACTTCACGATATGCATTTACAACTTCATCCGCTAAAGTGGACAAGAAATACATTAATTCAAGATCCGACCACCCCTGTTTCTCTGTTACCAACTGTTCCTGAGTAACACAATGCTTATTCACTTTACGAGCCCAACTGCGCAAATGAGCGGACCTCTCCGCAGTAAACCGGAGAGCCGATACCCCTTTCTGGCTCACTTGAATCTGCCCATCATCCTCGGAATCCGCAGCCGGAGCCGTCGGTGAAACGTACGGAGGCGGTGACCGATCTAACAAAGAAAAATCATCAATTTCATTATTAAGGACAGGATAAAGCGGTCGGCGAATAGGAAACTGACCAGTCATTTGCAATTTACGTTCCCGTTCCTCCCTTTCTTTCTTCTCCTGAGCCTCCTTCTCCTCAAGCTGTAAAGCCTTATCCCGAGCAGCCTTGCGCTGCTCTTTGTCTGCCAAGGCAACCTCACGCTTCATTCGTTCACGCGCCGCTTTCTCCCACATTCGCACGCAATCAAACATATTTTGTCTGGACCTACGTTGAAACATACATTGCTCGACAAATTGGATTTTACTCAAATCGTATGACCCGTGTAGGGGCCATTGCAATTCGGGATCGGCCTTAGTATACTTATGCCATAATTTACTGTACATTATAGGTGGAAGGCCGAGCTTGATATACATTTCCCTATTTGGTGTTCCCTCTGGGGGAGCCGGCTGTGATTCCGCTAACCTAATTGATGCATCATCTCCTAAGCAACACATTCCCCGGAGTTTGCTGAAAACAGGCATGTTCAAAGAGTATCACAAAAGCGTGACACCAAACCAAATGGCACTTACAGTTCTTCACACGATTGTGCCGCTCAAAGGGAAAAAACAACAGAGTTAGAGAAACATCTCTACATGCCTGCCTATGTGAAGTGCACTACACATATAAGTTCAAAGATCACAAATTCACTGTTAGCTAACTCAAATCAAAGTTCACAAATTTCGGCGAGCGTCAGAAGACTACCTCACCGATCACAAATCTCAAGACTTCAGTAAGCGTCCGAAGACTACCTTACCGAACACAAAGCTTACCAATTCTCAAAAGTCCAGATTCCAACTGCCAAGGTTTTGTAAGCCAAATCAGCCAAACGGCGCTTTCTCAGTGAAGCGGACACTCGAAAACTCAGTCGGGGACCGGCGCCACCTGGAAGGTCAGATCGGAAGGAAAGGAAAAAACACCTTGGCAGCCAAGACTCGGGTCACTCGTGGCAGTGCGCGTCCATGGCGAGTTTCCAAGCCTTCGTCACGACCTCTCCTTCGGGCATCCGAGTCGCCGATGAGTCCCTTCGTGGTCGCCAATTGAAGTATTTCGGGGTTCCCAAGGCCTACACGCTCCAGAGATTACCCACATACACAAAAGAACTGTTGGCACGGAAGCTGTAAAAGGCAAAGAACAAGTTTATTAAAACCCCATGGGGTGGTGGTACACTCAAACAGCACCCTTCGGTATTGCAAGAGGTATCACACCGAACACCGGTGTGACCCCGTTTTATATACATTTTTGGGGCAATAAAAGACAGGCGGCACAAGTTAAGACACAGTTTTAGAGACATATATGGTCATGTTTTGGAATACTGCCAGCTTATTGGAGGGTTTCAAACCCACTGGTCAGTTTGCGGCACATTCCTGAAGGTTTACGGGTTAATAAGAACTGCGCATGTGTGGCTTGACCAGTACTAAAAATAGCCTGTTGCTGGGCAGATGTGAGTGGTCAGCGGAACGGACAAAGGACTAAAGGGCACGTCGGCCACGAGGCCGCTCATGAGCTAAGATGGCCGCCGCAACATTCAAAATGGCGTTCATCGTATGTAGTCAAGTTAAGGAGGACAACGTGTAGGTTCAGCTAATCGCTAACACGGACGGGCCAATTACGACACAACGAAAGAAAAGAGAAGAAGCAAAAATAGGGAAAGAATTACGAAAGGCAGCCCACCTAGCCGCAAAGCAACTGGAAGAGGAAATAAAAGAAAGAAAGGAAGCTACACAAAACTAAGAATTAGGGTCGACAGGCCAATGTCCTGTTAGGAGCCCCTCTGCACTCTACCCTGAATTGCCCTCCAAACAACGGGCGAACGATGAGTTACTGCTAGGTCCCCCAATCATCTACATGCCCCCTCCATATGCCCCCTGCCGACAAAGCTTTCAAGCTCCGAGTGCGAGCGAAAGTGACCTTAGTGCTAGTGCACCAGCCCTCACGGCCTCTGCACCAGCCACATTAACAACATCGTCAGACGATCCCGAGGCTAGTAAACAACCACCAGCCAGACCAAATAGGTTGAGCAAAGATGAGCGGGATGGGATCGACAAAATAGCAAAGACATTAGTAGAACGAAGGGAGAGTGAAGATTACACAATGAGTGTATATAATTCACATGCCGACAGCCACAGACGGCATTTCATCTTGCGATTCAGTTACCACACCCTGAACGCATATGAGGATAGGTATCAGAGTAAGGGTCCCGCTAAACTAACAACGCTGTATAGGAAGATTGATGTTGGAGATGGGACTGAATGTGAGGCGACGGAACTCTTCATGCAGATACTTGAGGTCCTCCACCACCTCACGGAACAAAAACCAGAAGCCAAGGTTACAGTCCCTGAAACGACCTCAGTAGCGGTAGCCAATACTATGATGCCCATCAGAGAAGCGGCCCCTTACTGGATCCCGCCACGTGGCCAAGGAACCAGCGATGATATTAATAATGCAGCAGATGCAAAAGGGAGGGTTGTGTACAATTGGGTTTACCAACCATGGGACCGACAAGATATCCTAACCTTCAAACAAACTCTGCCCGATTTAAGAAAGAACCCGACAGCTTTCTATACCGAATTAGGCACAGCCTTGGGTTCAACAATAATGACTTTAGCGGACATTGACTTGTTCTTTGGGTTATGCCTGCCAGCTGATGTGTGGAAGCAAATCCGGAAGGCTGACCACACGGATCTGTTTGGACATACCTGGGACCAACTCGGTAAATTAGATAGACAGCGAGAGCCTGGAAGGAAACCAGTAAAAGACATACTGGAACTCCCAGACAAAATAGTTCAGAAATTAAAGACACTGATCCCAGAAAGAAAGGTAGACTGGTCGATAGTCACGGCCTGTCGACAGAAACCCCAGGAAGACGTGTCAGAATACTTCTCCCGGTTCGAGACAGTGTTCTCCGACTACAGTGGCCAAGACATGACCACTGCAACCGGACAGCACCTGTTTGTACAAAATTACGTAAAGGGCCTAACCCAAGAGGTCTCCCAAAAGTTGCAGACGAGTGAGAGTAGTTGGGGGGCCTCCAAACCCGCAGCTATCCTTCAGATGGCTCAGTATTACGAGCACCAAAAGAATGAGAATGATAGGGCGTCCGAGAAAAAGAAGAAAGATTTAAAAGAAAGGGTAATGATAGCCCAGATACAAGGTATAACGGTAGGACGGGAACATCAAAGGGGGAACTACCAATCAGCCACCCCCAGAGATCTACCTCCTAAAGATCACACTCCCACACCCCACACTGGACGTAGAGACATTAGCAATGACCAATGCGCCTTCTGCAAAGGGTTCGGCCATTGGAAATACCAGTGTCCGGTTATGCTAGAGATGAATAAAAATAGGGACTCCAGGGATGTGGCAAGTGGTCCGAGAAATAGGGTACAAGGACGAGGGCACACCAACAACACCAACAATGACAGATCAGGGAGACTGAACACATTTGACCGTCCCCGACAGAACCAATATCAGCTGTCCGAAGGTGAAAATGCCCCCGACTTTGCATAGGACTGCCAGGGGCAAGGGAGGGATCCAGTCGAGCTCTGTGTTGACCAGCAAGGTCCTTATGTCACCGCTAAGGTCCTGGGTACAGAGTCTCCATTCTTGGTAGACACTGGGGCGACACGTAGTGTGTTATCAAAACGACTGATTCCAAGGGCACCCTTGTCTGGCTCACACATAACGTCGATAGGTTTCGATGGAACGCCCTCCACTAACCCCCTGTCCGTACCTATTACCTTTGACCTAGAAAACAACACCACTGACGCGACATTTCTGCTCTCCTCCAGCTCCCCTGACGCCATTATGGGCATTGACTTACTGAAACATTTTCGAGCTACCATTAGGTGTTCCCCAGATGGAATACGAGTCATCTTGTACGACAACCCAGACATGCCCAGATCCCGTCCCCCACGACACATGTGCTCCATAACTGACGCTGACCTGTCCCTGCTTGACACCCTGCCTCCGTACCTATGGGCCAAAAATGACTCTGATGTGGGGCGAATGATGATTGATCCTATTCACATAACTGTACGACAGGACGCTATGCTCCCGAAACTCCCGCAATATCGGATATCCCCAGAGGGTGAGAAGGCACTGGTAGCAATCATTCAGTCTCTGGTAGATGCAGGAGTGGTTGAAGAGGTGGTTAGCAACGTCTGCAACAGCCCAATCCTACCCATTATTAAGAAGCAAGGTGAAGGAGATGAGAAAGCGTACCGCTTCATCATCGACTTGCGAGAGATTAACAAAGTGGTTGTACCCCAATACCCTGTAGTCTCCGATATCACTACCATTCTGACCCTCATCCCGTCCACCGCCACCACCTTCACTGTTATTGACCTTAAGAACGCGTTTTTCTCTATCCCCATTCATCCAGACAGCCGTTATCTCTTCGGCTTTACTTTAAAATCCCGCTCGTACCGATTTTGTAGAGCTCCCCAGGGGTACACTGAGAGTCCCAGCATTTACAGCCAGGCCCTCAAAAGGCAGCTGGATGCCTTCCAGCTACCAGATGGAGTGGTGTTGATCCAGTATGTCGATGATATCCTCTTAGCGGCCGACACCACCCCGCTTGCAACGACAGCCACCGTCCAACTCCTACACTTTCTTGCAGAAAATGGCCACAAAGTCTCCAAAAAGAAGTTACAGTTCTGCCAGCCACAAGTGACTTACCTAGGCCATCTTCTGTCCAAAGAAGGGAGGAAACTTACACCCGACCGAATCCAAACCATCCTGGACACCCCCATCCCAAAAACACAAAAGCAGGTCCGCTCTTTGGTTGGCCTAACCTCTTTTTGCAGACAGTGGTTGCCTAATTACAGCCTCATTGTGAAACCATTACTTGCCCTGCTGACCAAAGATGTCCCCTCCCCGCTTCCTTGGACCGCTGAGTGTCAAGCCTCCTTTAAGGAATTACGGGATGCACTCTGCTCAGCACCCGTCCTCGGAACGCCGGATTACTCCAAACCCTTCTCCCTCTTCACCCACGAAAGGGAGGGATGCGCATTGTCTGTCCTAACTCAATCGATTGGCCCTAAGCAGCGCCCTTGTGCCTACTTCTCCGCCACTCTTGATCCTGTAGCCAGAGCTTTGCCTGCCTGCCTTCGAGCAGTAGCTGCCGCTGCTGTCTCTATCCGTCAGAGCGAGGGAATCGTACTTTCCAACTCCCTCACTGTGCTAGTACCCCATGCTGTTGACACCCTCCTGAACCAAACCAAGACTCAACACCTGACTAGCGCACGACTGACAGGGTACGAACTGACGCTACTTGCACCCCACATCACACTAAAGAGATGCACGACTTTGAATCCTGCCACATTGCTGCCCCTGCCTGAAAATGACCCCGACGTCCCTCACATACACGACTGTGTGACCCTCACGGACGAACAAACTAGGAGTAGGGTTGACCTCCGAGACACTGCTTTTACTGACCCCGATGGAGAGCTATGGGTAGACGGCTCGTGCATCAAACTCCCAGATGCACCACTTCAGCTGCCTATGCAGTAACGACAGCCCGAGCAGTAGTTGAGACAGCCCGCATTACACAACGATCTGCCCAGGCAGCGGAGCTGATAGCCCTCACTCGAGCCTGCATCATAGCCACGGGGACCACCGCGAACATATACACAGACAGCCAGTATGCCTTCGGGGTGGTCCACCATTTTGGACTCCTGTGGAGGGAGAGGGGATTCCTGACGTCCCACGGCACCCCTATCCTCCACGGAGATCTAGTCTCCGCCCTGATTGAAGCAGTTCTCCTCCCCAAACGATTAGCGGTGATCAAATGTCAGGCACACAAAAGGGTAACAGACTTAGTCGGACAAGGGAATGCATTGGCCGACATCACTGCACGAACCACAGCTGAGAATAGGACGGTGACACGCATGTATGTGACCAGGTCACAAGCAGAGAAATGGAGTGACGCAAGGGTAATGATCAGAGACATTCAGTCGGCCAGCACCCCTCACGAACTGACTAAGTGGGCAAGGGTGGGTTTGAAGGACGAAGAGGGCTGCTGGCGAACGAAGGATGCAAACAAATGGTTGCTACCCGACTCATACCTGATCCCCATACTGACAATGGCTCATTCCCCCGCACACATAGGATCTGCACCCATGATCGAACTCATTTCCAAAGTCTGGCACAACGACAAGATCCCCGACTCAGCCAGACGCCTAGTTCAGCAGTGCCTTATCTGTCTGCAACACAACCCCGGGAAAGGAACTGTGGTACCCCGGGGAGGGTTTGGGACCCCCAATCACCCCTTTGAGGTCCTTCAGATGGACTACATCCAACTAGAGAGATGCCAGGGCTTGAAGTATGTACTAGTCATTGTATGTGCCTTCAGCAAATGGGTAGAGGCTTATCCAACACTGCCATGACTACTGCCAAAGTACTACTGAAAGAATTCTTCCCTCGCTATGGCCTTTGTCGAATTTTATGGAGCGACAATGGCCCCCACTTCATAGCTGAGGTTATCCAACTAATCCTAAAGGGGTTGGGGGTGAAGCAAAGGTTCCATGCGGTCTTCCACCCCCAATCCGCCGGTCTGGTGGAACGCCATAATGCCACACTGAAGCTGAAATTGTCAAAAATAGTGGCCACCACTGGACTTAACTGGCCGGATGCCCTCCCACTGGCCTTGTTATCGATGCGCTCCACTCCCACCAAGCACCATTTGACCCCCTACGAGGTCGTGTTTGGGCGACCAATGAATCTCTGGACTGCTCCCAAACCGACCTCCATTCATGACGTCCCAGACGTCCTACTATCTGATTATTTGTGCAAGTTAACTAAAACGTTGTCTGTCATTCATCAACAGGTGCAGCAGGCCATCCCCGATGCTTCCAAGGGCCCCGGCCACGACATCCAACCGGGAGATTTCGTGTTGATACGAAATTTCCAGCGGACCAAGAGTCTGGAACCGCGGTGGACGGGCCCCTGGCAAGTGCTGATTACCACCCGAACAGCGCTTCGAGTGGAGGGGAAGAAGCACTGGCTGCACGCGCATCATTGCCGGAAGGTCTCTGCGAACCTGGCCACGACAGAAAACGTCAGCACCCAAGAAGAGCTCCTGAGCAAAGACCGACCAATATTGGACTGTTATCCCGATACTGAGGCACTCGAACTTGCAAAATTCTCTGATCCCACTGTGCCATCCAGAGAAGGGTATTTCCTGCGTCGAAAGGAGGGAGTTTCGGCTAAGTAGGCCACGGACTAAGTTAAATCTCAGAACGGTGACCTAAAGCACAATCAAGGGTTACCGGGAGAGAAGCTAAACGAAGTCTGTGGTTCTGCCCACTACCGAGCCCCCTTGAAGGTGATGGAAGCGCCAGATAAGAAGATGATGGAAGCGCCAGATAAGAAGATGATGGAAGCAACAGGAAATACCCAGTATAGAAATCCAAAGACTGACAACTTGCACAAATCAAAGACAATCGCACTCTTCATTGTCTTCCTCTTCTGCCTCCTCCTCATGACCTCCTTCTGGATTCTAGAGGAAAGCACGCCGGCTCATGAGGCATTGCTACCTACTGCGCAGCCAACACCCCTGAAAGAGCATCACCTAATCTCTCTGTCGCCTCAGCTCCGAGAAAGACGCAGGGAATTTTGGAACAATTCTTTCGTACAACTGTTGCACCAACACAACCTTGCTGCAAATGCTACGAACTGCTGGATCTGCGAGTTGCTCCCGCATGCTACAGGACACTCCATCCCCTTCATCCCTTCTCCTTTCTCAGTTCACGGCTCTTGCCTCGCCTGGTTGATTCTCATGCAGGAGAGCCACAAGGACAACGCCACCTCCAGCTGGACAGTGTCACACTTCTACTCTGGGTTCTGGCTGAACAAAACCGAAAAGACCTCTGTTGCTCTGTGTCCTGCGCTCACGGGCGCCACCTTCCTTAAAGACATTCCAGCCAAAGAACGAGTCGAAGTACAGGTGCTCCACAATCCAGCCAGGACCACCTTCTCTCATCTGCAAAAACAAACTACCGCTACACTGACTGTGGCCCTGTCTGTTATCAATGTCACAGGTCTCGTGTGCCTCGAAGGCCATGGAACGCAGCTGGTGGGTCGCAGCGCCTGCCGAATCACCAGAACATTGGACTCAGCTGACCCCCCTTCCTTTGTTGCTTCTCCGAATATGTACTTTGTGTGTGGCACCAAAGCTTACACCTGGCTTCCGAAAGGTTGGAGGGGCGCCTGTTACATTGCCTTTGTTCTTCCACCCACATATGTAGCCCCTGCCAACCATCACCGACCGAGGCGTGCAGATGACATTGGACAAGCCGACTCCACCGGAGCGCAGTTCCTAGATGCAGCAAAGGGACTTGTTCCTCTGTGGGGCCCAATGGCAAACAGCCGTGCTATCCGACACCTGACCCAGGCAGTAGAAACAACGATCAACATCACGGCTGGCATCCTCGCCAACAACACTGCGGAGCTTCAGGCGGTCCGCCTTGTGACCCTCCAAAATCGTCTTGTCCTAGACGTGGTCCTAGCCGACCGAGGAGGAGCATGCCGCATCATCGGATCCAGCTGCTGCACCTACGTGCCAGACAACTCGCCTTCAGTCTACAAAGCCATTGAACACCTCCACAGACTTTCCTCAGAGGTTCACCAAGAACAGGAAGGATGGTCGCTTGGGAGCTGGTTTTGGGACACTTTGAAGAACTGGGGTTGGAGGTTGTTTTCCTTCATACTGATACCTGTCGTGATATTATGTGGGTGTTGTTTAGGTATCCAATGTCTGCCATCTTTGTGCGGCCTTGTTTCTAACTGTATGTGCCCAAAGACTTTGGACTTCCGAAATGAGCACATGAGTCCCCTCTATGAAGTAGAAATACGTGGCCTTATGGGGATAAATCCAAACTGACAAGTTGGCGAGATATGTTAAAAGGGAGGACTGTGGAATTTTAGTTTGCGAGCTAAACATCATCTGCGCCAGCTTGTCACCCACGTACAAAATGCACGACAGCCATTTTAGGTATCATGGTCTCCCTGTCCACGATCGATCACCAGCGCGCCCCTCTGACCCAGCAAGCATCCTCCGCGCACCCTGGCTCCCCCTCCCTCCCCCTCATGAGCATAACCCTTCTGCATGACCCTGTCCTTGGAAGTCACGCCTGCGCCTGACCCACATCTCCTCTCCTCCCATGAAAGCCCCTCTGTTGATAAACCTTCCCTCCGCGCTCGATTGTCCACGCGGCATGAATACCACTCCTTTGATGACCCCTTCCCTCGTGTCCAGCTGTCCATACAGGTCCGAGGCCATCGCCTAAGCTGGGAGATATCATTTACTGCCCCTTATTGTATGAGGTCGCTCTCCTTCAAAGGACCCTCTATTGATCCAGGCCTCCCCACCCCCCTGTGATATGACCAGGCGCACACATCCTAAGACTCGACGGAACACTCAGCTGCGTGATGACCCCCTCCTCTTATCAGCAGGTTGAGGACCTCTATTGTGGAAGTATATGGGGGCGGGATTGACACGAGGATTACGGGGATGTCTTTTTCCTGGCTTCACAATGTTCTGATTATAATAAAGAAAGGTCACATGCCATAAACCAGTGTATAAGAGGCCAGGCCTCCGAGAGGCTGTTAGAGCACCTCGAGACGATACCTTGTTGTCTGATCTGATGTGTTCTGCTCCGTCGGAATAAACTTCTGTTTCCTGCCTTCTGGTCTCCGGCGCCTGCCTCATTGCTTGGTAATTTGAATGGTACAAGGGCGGTTAGCGCCGGGCAAATCTTGAGAAAGGTCCTAGCCCTACCTTTTTCTACAAGATAGCTAGATAGATAGCTAGCTAGATAGCTAGATAGCTAGCTAGATTGATAGATAGCTAGATAGCTAGATTGATAGACAGCTAGATTGATAGATAGCTAGATAGAAAGCTAAATTGATAGAAAGCTAGAAAGATAGATAGCTAGATAGCTAGATAGATAGCTAGATAGATAGCTAGATAGCTAGATAGATAGCTAGATAGCTAGATAGATATATAGCTAGATAGCTAGATAGATAGCTAGATAGCTAGATAGAAAGCTAGATAGATAGCTAGATGGATAGCTAGATAGATAGCTAGATAAATAGCTAGATAGCTAGATTGATAGATCGCTAGATAGCTAGCTAGATAGCTTGATAGATAGATAGATAGATAGATAGATAGATAGATAGATAGATAGATAGATAGATAGATAGATAGATAGATAGATAGATAGATAGATAGATAGATAGATAGATAGATAACTAGATAGATAGCTAGATAGTTAGATAGCTAGATAGCTAGATAGATAGCTAGATGGCTAGATAGCTAGATAGATAGCTAGATAGCTAGATAGATAGCTAGATAGGTAGCTAGATAGCTAGCTAGATTGATAGATAGCTAGATAGCTAGATTGATAGATAGCTAGAGAGCTAGATAGCTAGATAGATAGCTAGATTGATATATAGCTAGATAGATAACTAGATTGATAGATAGCTAGATAGCTAGCTGATAGATAGCTAGATTTATAGATAGCTAGATAGATAGCTAGATAGCTAGATAGCTAGATAGATAGCTAGATAGCTAGATAGATAGCTTGATAGATAGCTAGATAAGTAGCTAGATAGCTAGATTGATAGATCGCTAGATAGCTAGATAGCTAGCTAGATTGATAGATAGCTAGATATTTAGATTGATAGATAGCTAGATAGCTAACTAGATAGCTAGCTAGATTGATAGCTAGATAGATAGCTAGATTGATAGATAGCTAGATAAATAGCTAGATAGCTAGATAGATATCTAGATTGATAGCTAGATAGATAGATAGATAGATTGATAGATAGCTAGATAGCTAGATAATCTAGCTATCTAGCTGATAGATAGCTAGATTGATAAATAGCTAGATAGATAGCTAGATAGATAGCTAGATAGCTAGACAGATAGCTAGATAGCTAGATACAAAGCTAGATAGATAGCTAGATAAATAGCTAGATTGATAGATCGCTAGATAGCCAGCTGGATAGCTAGATAGCTAGATAGCTAGATAGCTTGATAGCTAGATAGCTAGATAGCTAGATAACTAGATAGACAGATAGACAGATAGACAGATAGACAGATAGACAGATAGACAGATAGACAGATAGACAGATAGACAGATAGACAGATAGATAGATAGATAGATAGATAGATAGATAGATAGATAGATAGATAGATAGATAGATAGATAGATAGATAGATAGATAGATAGATAGATAGATAGATAGATAGATATATAGATAGATAGATAGATATATAGATAGATAGCTAGATTGATAGATAGCTAGATAGCTAGATTGATAGATAGCTAGATAGCTAGATAGCTAGATAGACAGCTAGATTGGTAGATAGCTAGATAGATAGCTAGATTGATAGATAGCTAGCTGATAGATAGATAGATAGATAGATAGATAGATAGATAGATAGCTAGATCGATAGATAGCTAGCTAGATAGATAGATAGATAGATAGCTAGATTGATAGATAGCTAGATAGCTAGATTGATAGAGAGCTAGATAGCTAGATAGATAGCTAGATAGCTAGATAGCTAGACAGATAGCTAGATAGCTAGCTAGATTGATAGATAGCTATATATCTAGATTGATAGATAGCTAGATAGCTAACTAGATAGCTAGATAGATTGCTAGCTAGCTATCTAGGTATCTAGAGAGCTAGCTAGATAGCTAGATAGCTAGCTAGAAAGATAGCTAGATTGATAGATAGCTAGATAGCTAGCTAGATTGATAGATAGCTAGATTGATAGATAGCCGGATAGCTAGATAGCTAGATAGCTAGATTGATAGATAGCTAGATAGCTAGATTGATAGATAGCTAGATAGCTGAATAGATAGCTAGATAGCTAGATAGATAGCTAGATGGCTAGATAGCTAGATAGATAGCTAGATAGCTAGCTAGATAACTAGCTAGATTGATAGATAGCTAGATAGATAGCTTGATAGCTAGATAGATTGATAGATACCTAGATAGCTAGATAGATAGCTAGATAGCTAGATATCTAGATAGATAGCTAGATAGCTAGATATCTAGATTGATAGCTAGATACATAGATAGATAGATAGATAGATAGATTGATAGATAGCTAGATAGCTAGATAATCTAGCTATCTAGCTAATAGATAGCTAGATTGATAAATAGCTAGATAGCTAGATAGATAGCTAGATAGATAGCTAGATAGATAGATAGCTAGATAGATAGATAGCTAGATAGCTAGATAGATAGCTAGATAGCTAGATAGAAAGCTAGATAGATAGCTAGATAGATAGCTAGATAAATAGCTAGATAGCTAGATTGATAGATAGATAGATAGATAGATAGATAGATAGATAGATAGATAGATAGATAGATAGATAGATAGATAGATAGATAGATAGATAGATAGATAGATAGATAGATAGATAGATAGATAGATAGATAGATAGATAGATAGATAGACAGACAGACAGACAGACAGACAGACAGACAGACAGATAGATAGATAGATAGATAGATAGATAGATAGATAGATAGATAGATAGATAGATAGATAGATAGATAGATAGATAGATAGATAGATAGATAGATAGATAGATAGATAGATAGATAGATAGATAGATAGATAGATAGATAGATAGATAGATAGATAGATAGATAGATAGATAGATAGATAGATTGGTAGATAGCTAGATAGATAGCTAGATTGATTGATAGCTAGCTGATAGATAGATAGATAGATAGATAGATAGATAGATAGATAGATAGATAGATAGCTAGATATATAGATAGCTAGCTAGATAGATAGATAGATAGATAGCTAGATAGATAGATAGCTAGATAGCTAGATTGATAGAGAGCTAGATAGCTAGATAGATAGCTAGATAGCTAGATAGCTAGACAGATAGCTAGATAGCTAGCTAGATTGATAGATAGCTAGATATCTAGATTGATAGATAGCTAACTAGATAGCTAGATAGCTAGCTAGATTGATAGCTAGATAGATAGCTAGATTGATAGATAGCTAGGTAGTTAGATAATCTAGCTATCTGGCTGATAGATAGCTAGATTTATAGATAGCTAGATAGCTAGATAGATAGCTAGCTAGATAGCTAGATAGCTAGCTAGATTGATAGATAGCTAGATAGCTAGATTGATAGACAGCTAGATTGATAGATAGCTAGATAGAAAGCTAAATTGATAGAAAGCTAGAAAGATAGATAGCTAGATAGCTAGATAGCTAGATAGATAGCTAGATAGATAGCTAGATAGCTAGATAGATAGCTAGATAGCTAGATAGATAGATAGCTAGATAGCTAGATAGATATCTAGATTGATAGCTAGATAGATAGCTAGATAGCTAGATAGATAGCTAGATAGCTAGCTAGATAGCTAGCTAGATTGATAGATAGCTAGATAGCTAGATTGATAGATAGCTAGATAGCTAGATAGCTAGATAGATAGCTAGATTGATAGATAGCTAGAAAGCTAGATAGCTAGATAGATAGCTAGATAGCTAGATAGCTAGATAGATAGCTAGATAGCTAGATAGCTAGATAAAGAGATATCTAGCTAGATTGATAGATATCTAGATAGCTAGATAGATAGATAGACAGATTGATAGATAGCTAGATAGCTAGCTAGATAGCTAGATAGATTGCTAGCTAGCTGTCTAGGTATCTAGAGAGCTAGCTAGATAGCTAGATAGCTAGCTAGAAAGATAGCTAGATTGATAGATAGCTAGATAGCTAGCTAGATTGATAGATAGCTAGATTGATAGATAGCTGGATAGCTAGATAGCTAGATAGCTAGATTGATAGATAGCTAGATAGCTAGATTGATAGATAGCTAGATAGCTGAATAGATAGCTAGATAGCTAGATAGATAGCTAGATGGCTAGATAGCTAGATAGATAGCTAGATAGCTAGCTAGATAACTAGCTAGATTGATAGATAGCTAGATAGATAGCTTGATAGCTAGATAGATTGATAGATACCTAGATAGCTAGATAGATAGCTAGATAGCTAGATATCTAGATAGATAGCTAGATAGCTAGATATCTAGATTGATAGCTAGATACATAGATAGATAGATAGATAGATTGATAGATAGCTAGATAGCTAGATAATCTAGCTAATAGATAGCTAGATTGATAAATAGCTAGATAGCTAGATAGATAGCTAGATAGATAGCTAGATAGATAGATAGCTAGATAGATAGATAGCTAGATAGCTAGATAGATAGCTAGATAGCTAGATAGAAAGCTAGATAGATAGCTAGATAGATAGCTAGATAAATAGCTAGATAGATAGATAGATAGATAGATAGATAGATAGATAGATAGATAGATAGATAGATAGATAGATAGATAGATAGATAGATAGATAGATAGATAGATAGATAGATAGATAGATAGATAGATAGATAGATAGATAGATAGATAGATAGACAGACAGACAGACAGACAGACAGACAGACAGATAGATAGATAGATAGATAGATAGATAGATAGATAGATAGATAGATAGATAGATAGATAGATAGATAGATAGATAGATAGATAGATAGATAGATAGATAGATAGATAGATAGATAGATAGATAGATAGATAGATAGATAGATAGATAGATAGATAGATAGATTGGTAGATAGATAGATAGATAGCTAGATTGATTGATAGCTAGCTGATAGATAGATAGATAGATAGATAGATAGATAGATAGATAGATAGATAGATAGATAGATAGATAGATAGATAGATAGATAGCTAGATATATAGATAGCTAGCTAGATAGATAGATAGATAGATAGCTAGATAGATAGATAGCTAGATAGCTAGATTGATAGAGAGCTAGATAGCTAGATAGATAGCTAGATAGCTAGATAGCTAGACAGATAGCTAGATAGCTAGCTAGATTGATAGATAGCTAGATATCTAGATTGATAGATAGCTAACTAGATAGCTAGATAGCTAGCTAGATTGATAGCTAGATAGATAGCTAGATTGATAGATAGCTAGGTAGTTAGATAATCTAGCTATCTGGCTGATAGATAGCTAGATTTATAGATAGCTAGATAGCTAGATAGATAGCTAGCTAGATAGCTAGATAGCTAGCTAGATTGATAGATAGCTAGATAGCTAGATTGATAGACAGCTAGATTGATAGATAGCTAGATAGAAAGCTAAATTGATAGAAAGCTAGAAAGATAGATAGCTAGATAGCTAGATAGCTAGATAGATAGCTAGATAGATAGCTAGATAGCTAGATAGATAGCTAGATAGCTAGATAGATAGACAGCTAGATAGCTAGATAGATATCTAGATTGATAGCTAGATAGATAGATAGATAGATTGATAGATAGCTAGATAGCTAGATAATCTAGCTATCTAGCTGATAGATAGCTAGATTGATAAATAGCTAGATAGATAGCTAGATAGATAGCTAGATAGCTAGACAGATAGCTAGATAGCTAGATACAAAGCTAGATAGATAGCTAGATAAATAGCTAGATTGATAGATCGCTAGATAGCTAGCTGGATAGCTAGATAGCTAGATAGCTTGATAGCTAGATAACTAGATAGACAGATAGACAGATAGACAGATAGACAGATAGACAGATAGACAGATAGATAGATAGATAGATAGATAGATAGATAGATAGATAGATAGATAGATAGATAGATAGATAGATAGATAGATAGATAGATAGATAGATAGATAGATAGATAGATAGATAGATAGATAGATAGATATATAGATAGATAGCTAGATTGATAGATAGCTAGATAGCTAGATTGATAGATAGCTAGATAGCTAGATAGCTAGATAGACAGCTAGATTGGTAGATGCTAGATAGATAGCTAGATTGATAGATAGCTAGCTGATAGATAGATAGATAGATAGATAGCTAGATCGATAGATAGCTAGCTAGATAGATAGATAGATAGATAGCTAGATTGATAGATAGCTAGATAGCTAGATTGATAGAGAGCTAGATAGCTAGATAGATAGCTAGATAGCTAGATAGCTAGACAGATAGCTAGATAGCTAGCTAGATTGATAGATAGCTATATATCTAGATTGATAGATAGCTAGATAGCTAACTAGATAGCTAGATAGCTAGCTAGATTGATAGCTAGATAGATAGCTAGATTGATAGATAGCTAGGTAGTTAGATAATCTAGCTATCTGGCTGATAGATAGCTAGATTGATAGATAGCTAGATAGCTAGATAGATAGCTAGATAGATAGCTAGATAGCTAGATAGCTAGCTAGATTGATAGATAGCTAGATAGCTAGATTGATAGACAGCTAGATTGATAGATATCTAGATAGAAAGCTAAATTGATAGAAAGCTAGAAAGATAGATAGCTAGATAGATAGCTAGATAGCTAGATAGCTAGCTAAATAGCTAGATAGCTAGATAACTAGATTGATAGCTAGATAGCTAGATATCTAGATAGATAGCTAGATAGCTAGATATCTAGATTGATAGCTAGATAGCTAGATAGATAGATAGATAGATTGATAGATAGCTAGATAGCTAGATAATCTAGCTATCTAGCTGAAAGATAGCTAGATTGATAAATAGCTAGATAGCTAGATAGATAGCTAGATAGATAGCTAGATAGCTACATAGATAGCTAGATAGCTAGATAGATAGCTAGATAGCTAGATAGAAAGCTAGATAGATAGCTAGATAGATAGCTAGATAGATAGCTAGATAAATAGCTAGATAGCTAGATTGATAGATCGCTAGATAGCTAGCTAGATAGCTAGATAGCTTGCTAGATAACTAGATAGATAGATAGATAGATAGATAGATAGATAGATAGATAGATAGATAGATAGATAGATAGATAGATAGATAGATAGATAGATAGATAGATAGATAGATAGATAGATAGATAGATAGATAGATAGATAGATAGATAGATAGAGCTAGATGGCTAGATAGCTAGATAGATAGCTAGATAGCTAGCTAGATAGCTAGCTAGATTGATAGATAGCTAGATAGCTAGATTGATAGATAGCTAGATAGCTAGATAGCTAGATAGATAGCTAGATTGATAGATAGCTAGAAAGCTAGATAGCTAGATAGATAGCTAGATAGCTAGATAGCTAGATAGATAGCTAGATAGCTAGATAAAGAGATATCTAGCTAGATTGATAGATATCTAGATAGCTAGATAGATAGATAGACAGATTGATAGATAGCTAGATAGCTAGCTAGATAGCTAGATAGATTGCTAGCTAGCTATCTAGGTATCTAGAGAGCTAGCTAGATAGCTAGATAGCTAGCTAGAAAGATAGCTAGATTGATAGATAGCTAGATAGCTAGCTAGATTGATAGATAGCTAGATTGATAGATAGCTGGATAGCTAGATAGCTAGATAGCTAGATTGATAGATAGCTAGATAGCTAGATTGATAGATAGCTAGATAGCTGAATAGATAGCTAGATAGCTAGATAGATAGCTAGATGGCTAGATAGCTAGATAGATAGCTAGATAGCTAGCTAGATAACTAGCTAGATTGATAGATAGCTAGATAGATAGCTTGATAGCTAGATAGATTGATAGATACCTAGATAGCTAGATAGATAGCTAGATAGCTAGATATCTAGATAGATAGCTAGATAGCTAGATATCTAGATTGATAGCTAGATACATAGATAGATAGATAGATAGATTGATAGATAGCTAGATAGCTAGATAATCTAGCTATCTAGCTAATAGATAGCTAGATTGATAAATAGCTAGATAGCTAGATAGATAGCTAGATAGATAGCTAGATAGATAGATAGCTAGATAGATAGATAGCTAGATAGCTAGATAGATAGCTAGATAGAAAGCTAGATAGATAGCTAGATAGATAGCTAGATAAATAGCTAGATAGCTAGATTGATAGATAGATAGATAGATAGATAGATAGATAGATAGATAGATAGATAGATAGATAGATAGATAGATAGATAGATAGATAGATAGATAGATAGATAGATAGATAGATAGATAGATAGATAGATAGATAGATAGACAGACAGACAGACAGACAGATAGATAGATAGATAGATAGATAGATAGATAGATAGATAGATAGATAGATAGATAGATAGATAGATAGATAGATAGATAGATAGATAGATAGATAGATAGATAGATAGATAGATAGATAGATAGATAGATAGATAGATAGATAGATAGATAGATAGATAGATAGATAGATAGATAGATAGATTGGTAGATAGCTAGATAGATAGCTAGATTGATTGATAGCTAGCTGATAGATAGATAGATAGATAGATAGATAGATAGATAGATAGATAGATAGCTAGATATATAGATAGCTAGCTAGATAGATAGATAGATAGATAGCTAGATAGATAGATAGCTAGATAGCTAGATTGATAGAGAGCTAGATAGCTAGATAGATAGCTAGATAGCTAGATAGCTAGACAGATAGCTAGATAGCTAGCTAGATTGATAGATAGCTAGATATCTAGATTGATAGATAGCTAACTAGATAGCTAGATAGCTAGCTAGATTGATAGCTAGATAGATAGCTAGATTGATAGATAGCTAGGTAGTTAGATAATCTAGCTATCTGGCTGATAGATAGCTAGATTTATAGATAGCTAGATAGCTAGATAGATAGCTAGCTAGATAGCTAGATAGCTAGCTAGATTGATAGATAGCTAGATAGCTAGATTGATAGACAGCTAGATTGATAGATAGCTAGATAGAAAGCTAAATTGATAGAAAGCTAGAAAGATAGATAGCTAGATAGCTAGATAGCTAGATAGATAGCTAGATAGATAGCTAGATAGCTAGATAGATAGCTAGATAGCTAGATAGATAGATAGCTAGATAGCTAGATAGATAGCTAGATAGCTAGATAGAAAGCTAGATAGATAGCTAGATAGATAGCTAGATAGATAGCTAGATAAATAGCTATATAGCTAGATTGATAGATCGCTAGATAGCTAGCTAGATAGCTAGATAGCTTGATAGATAGATAGATAGATAGATAGATAGATAGATAGATAGATAGATAGATAGATAGATAGATAGATAGATAGATAGATAGATAGATAGATAGATAGATAGATAGATAGATAGATGGCTACATAGCTAGATAGATAGCTAGATAGCTAGCTAGATAACTAGCTAGATTGATAGATAGCTAGATAGATAGCTAGATAGCTAGATAGATTGATAGATACCTAGATAGCTAGATAGATAGCTAGATAGCTAGATATCTAGATAGATAGCTAGATAGCTAGATATCTAGATTGATAGCTAGATAAATAGATAGATAGATAGATAGATTGATAGA
>NC_141691.1:1083260981-1083265981 GCF_964263255.1 Lissotriton vulgaris | reverse complement strand
ATAGACAGATAGACAGATAGACAGATAGACAGATAGATAGATAGATAGATAGATAGATAGATAGATAGATAGATAGATAGATAGATAGATAGATAGATAGATAGATAGATAGATAGATAGATAGATAGATAGATAGATAGATAGATAGATAGATAGATAGATAGATAGATAGATAGATAGATAGATAGATAGATAGATAGATAGATTGATAGATAGCTAGATAGCTAGATTGATAGATAGCTGGATAGCTAGATAGCTAGATAGACAGCTAGATTGGTAGATAGCTAGATAGATAGCTAGATTGATAGATAGCTAGCTGATAGATAGATAGATAGATAGCTAGATAGCTAGATAGACAGCTAGCTAGATAGATGGATAGATAGATAGATAGATAGATAGATAGATAGATAGATAGATAGATAGATAGATAGATAGATAGATAGATAGATAGATAGATAGATAGATAGATTGATAGATAGCTAGATAGCTAGATTGATAGAGAGCTAGATAGCTAGATAGATAGCTAGATAGCTAGATAGCTAGACAGATAGCTAGATAGCTAGCTAGATTGATAGATAGCTAGATATCTAGATTGATAGATAGCTAGATAGCTAACTAGATAGCTAGATAGCTAGCTAGATTGATAGCTAGATAGATAGCTAGATTGATAGATAGCTAGGTAGTTAGATAATCTAGCTATCTGGCTGATAGACAGATAGACAGATAGACAGATAGATAGATAGATAGATAGATAGATAGATAGATAGATAGATAGATAGATAGATAGATAGATAGATAGATAGATAGATAGATAGATAGATAGATAGATAGATAGATAGATAGATAGATAGATAGATAGATAGATAGATAGATAGATAGATAGATAGATAGATAGATAGATAGATAGATAGATAGATAGATAGATAGATAGATAGATAGATAGCTAGATTGGTAGATAGCTAGATAGATAGCTAGATTGATAGATAGCTAGCTGATAGATAGATAGATAGATAGATAGATAGATAGATAGATAGATAGATAGATAGATATATAGATAGCTAGCTAGATAGATAGATAGATAGATAGCTAGATTGATAGATAGCTAGATAGCTAGATTGATAGAGAGCTAGATAGCTAGATAGATAGCTAGATAGCTAGATAGCTAGACAGATAGCTAGATAGCTAGCTAGATTGATAGATAGCTAGATATCTAGATTGATAGATAGCTAACTAGATAGCTAGATAGCTAGCTAGATTGATAGCTAGATAGATAGCTAGATTGATAGATAGCTAGGTAGTTAGATAATCTAGCTATCTGGCTGATAGATAGCTAGATTGATAGATAGCTAGATAGCTAGATAGATAGCTAGCTAGATAGCTAGATAGCTAGCTAGATTGATAGATAGCTAGATAGCTAGATTGATAGACAGCTAGATTGATAGATAGCTAGATAGAAAGCTAAATTGATAGAAAGCTAGAAAGATATATAGCTAGATAGCTAGATTGCTAGATAGATAGCTAGATAGATAGCTAGATAGCTAGATAGATAGCTAGATAGCTAGATAGATAGATAGCTAGATAGCTAGATAGATAGCTAGATAGCTAGATAGAAAGCTAGATAGATAGCTAGATAGATAGCTAGATAGATAGCTAGATAAATAGCTATATAGCTAGATTGATAGATCGATAGATCGATAGATAGATAGATAGATAGATAGATAGATAGATAGATAGATAGATAGATAGATAGATAGATAGATAGATAGATAGATAGATAGATAGATAGATAGATAGATAGATAGATAGATAGATAACTAGATAGATAGCTAGATAGTTAGATAGCTAGATAGCTAGATAGATAGCTAGATGGCTAGATAGCCAGATAGATAGCTAGATAGGTAGCTAGATAGCTAGCTAGATTGATAGATAGCTAGATAGCTAGATTGATAGATAGCTAGAGAGCTAGATAGCTAGATAGATAGCTAGATTGATATATAGCTAGATAGATAACTAGATTGATAGATAGCTAGATAGCTAGCTGATAGATAGCTAGATTGATAGATAGCTAGATAGATAGCTAGATAGCTAGATAGCTAGATAGATAGCTAGATAGCTAGATAGATAGCTTGATAGATAGCTAGATAAATAGCTAGATAGCTAGATTGATAGATCGCTAGATAGCTAGATAGCTAGCTAGATTGATAGATAGCTAGATATTTAGATTGATAGATAGCTAGATAGCTAACTAGATAGCTAGCTAGATTGATAGCTAGATAGATAGCTAGATTGATAGATAGCTAGATAAATAGCTAGATAGCTAGATAGATATCTAGATTGATAGCTAGATAGATAGATAGATAGATAGATTGATAGATAGCTAGATAGCTAGATAATCTAGCTATCTAGCTGATAGATAGCTAGATTGATAAATAGCTAAATAGATAGCTAGATAGCTAGATAGATAGCTAGATAGCTAGACAGATAGCTAGATAGCTAGATACAAAGCTAGATAGATAGCTAGATAAATAGCTAGATTGATAGATCGCTAGATAGCTAGCTGGATAGCTAGATAGCTTGATAGCTAGATAACTAGATAGACAGATAGACAGATAGACAGATAGACAGATAGACAGATAGACAGATAGACAGATAGACAGATAGACAGATAGATAGATAGATAGATAGATAGATAGATAGATAGATAGATAGATAGATATAGATAGATAGATAGATAGATAGATAGATAGATAGATAGATAGATAGATAGATAGATAGATAGATAGATAGATAGATAGATAGATAGATAGATAGATAGATAGCTAGATTGATAGATAGCTAGATAGCTAGATTGATAGATAGCTGGATAGCTAGATAGCTAGATAGACAGCTAGATTGGTAGATAGCTAGATAGATAGCTAGATTGATAGATAGCTAGCTGATAGATAGATAGATAGATAGCTAGATAGCTAGATAGACAGCTAGCTAGATAGATAGATAGATAGATAGATAGATAGATAGATAGCTAGATTGATAGATAGCTAGATAGCTAGATTGATAGAGAGCTAGATAGCTAGATAGATAGCTAGATAGCTAGATAGCTAGACAGATAGCTAGATAGCTAGCTAGATTGATAGATAGCTAGATATCTAGATTGATAGATAGCTAGATAGCTAACTAGATAGCTAGATAGCTAGCTAGATTGATAGCTAGATAGATAGCTAGATTGATAGATAGCTAGGTAGTTAGATAATCTAGCTTTCTGGCTGATAGACAGATAGACAGATAGACAGATAGATAGATAGATAGATAGATAGATAGATAGATAGATAGATAGATAGATAGATAGATAGATAGATAGATAGATAGATAGATAGATAGATAGATAGATAGATAGATAGATAGATAGATAGATAGATAGATAGATAGATAGATAGATAGATAGATAGATAGATAGATAGATAGATAGATAGATAGATAGATAGATAGATAGATAGATAGATAGATAGCTAGATTGGTAGATAGCTAGATAGATAGCTAGATTGATAGATAGCTAGCTGATAGATAGATAGATAGATAGATAGATAGATAGATAGATAGATAGATAGATAGATAGATATATAGATAGCTAGCTAGATAGATAGATAGATAGATAGCTAGATTGATAGATAGCTAGATAGCTAGATTGATAGAGAGCTAGATAGCTAGATAGATAGCTAGATAGCTAGATAGCTAGACAGATAGCTAGATAGCTAGCTAGATTGATAGATAGCTAGATATCTAGATTGATAGATAGCTAACTAGATAGCTAGATAGCTAGCTAGATTGATAGCTAGATAGATAGCTAGATTGATAGATAGCTAGGTAGTTAGATAATCTAGCTATCTGGCTGATAGATAGCTAGATTGATAGATAGCTAGATAGCTAGATAGATAGCTAGCTAGATAGCTAGATAGCTAGCTAGATTGATAGATAGCTAGATAGCTAGATTGATAGACAGCTAGATTGATAGATAGCTAGATAGAAAGCTAAATTGATAGAAAGCTAGAAAGATATATAGCTAGATAGCTAGATTGCTAGATAGATAGCTAGATAGATAGCTAGATAGCTAGATAGATAGCTAGATAGCTAGATAGATAGATAGCTAGATAGCTAGATAGATAGCTAGATAGCTAGATAGAAAGCTAGATAGATAGCTAGATAGATAGCTAGATAGATAGCTAGATAAATAGCTATATAGCTAGATTGATAGATCGATAGATCGATAGATAGATAGATAGATAGATAGATAGATAGATAGATAGATAGATAGATAGATAGATAGATAGATAGATAGATAGATAGATAGATAGATAGATAGATAGATAGATAGATAGATAGATAGATAGATAGATAGATAACTAGATAGATAGCTAGATAGTTAGATAGCTAGATAGCTAGATAGATAGCTAGATGGCTAGATAGCCAGATAGATAGCTAGATAGGTAGCTAGATAGCTAGCTAGATTGATAGATAGCTAGATAGCTAGATTGATAGATAGCTAGAGAGCTAGATAGCTAGATAGATAGCTAGATTGATATATAGCTAGATAGATAACTAGATTGATAGATAGCTAGATAGCTAGCTGATAGATAGCTAGATTGATAGATAGCTAGATAGATAGCTAGATAGCTAGATAGCTAGATAGATAGCTAGATAGCTAGATAGATAGCTTGATAGATAGCTAGATAAATAGCTAGATAGCTAGATTGATAGATCGCTAGATAGCTAGATAGCTAGCTAGATTGATAGATAGCTAGATATTTAGATTGATAGATAGCTAGATAGCTAACTAGATAGCTAGCTAGATTGATAGCTAGATAGATAGCTAGATTGATAGATAGCTAGATAAATAGCTAGATAGCTAGATAGATATCTAGATTGATAGCTAGATAGATAGATAGATAGATAGATTGATAGATAGCTAGATAGCTAGATAATCTAGCTATCTAGCTGATAGATAG
>NC_141691.1:1083195981-1083258481 GCF_964263255.1 Lissotriton vulgaris | reverse complement strand
TAGATAGATATCTAGATTGATAGCTAGATAGATAGATAGATAGATTGATAGATAGCTAGATAGCTAGATAATCTAGCTATCTAGCTGATAGATAGCTAGATTGATAAATAGCTAAATAGATAGCTAGATAGCTAGATAGATAGCTAGATAGCTAGACAGATAGCTAGATAGCTAGATACAAAGCTAGATAGATAGCTAGATAAATAGCTAGATTGATAGATCGCTAGATAGTTAGCTGGATAGCTAGATAGCTTGATAGCTAGATAACTAGATAGACAGATAGACAGATAGACAGATAGACAGATAGACAGATAAACAGATAGACAGATAGACAGATAGACAGATAGATAGATAGATAGATAGATAGATAGATAGATAGATAGATAGATAGATAGATAGATAGATAGATAGATAGATAGATAGATAGATAGATAGATAGATAGATAGATAGATAGATAGATTGATAGATAGCTAGATAGCTAGATTGATAGATAGCTGGATAGCTAGATAGCTAGATAGACAGCTAGATTGGTAGATAGCTAGATAGATAGCTAGATTGATAGATAGCTAGCTGATAGATAGATAGATAGATAGATAGATAGCTAGATAGCTAGATAGACAGCTAGCTAGATAGATAGATAGATAGATAGATAGATAGATAGATAGATAGATAGATAGATAGATAGCTAGATTGATAGATAGCTAGATAGCTAGATTGATAGAGAGCTAGATAGCTAGATAGATAGCTAGATAGCTAGATAGCTAGACAGATAGCTAGATAGCTAGCTAGATTGATAGATAGCTAGATATCTAGATTGATAGATAGCTAGATAGCTAACTAGATAGCTAGATAGCTAGCTAGATTGATAGCTAGATAGATAGCTAGATTGATAGATAGCTAGGTAGTTAGATAATCTAGCTATCTGGCTGATAGACAGATAGATAGATAGATAGATAGATAGATAGATAGATAGATAGATAGATAGATAGATAGATAGATAGATAGATAGATAGATAGATAGATAGATAGATAGATAGATAGATAGATAGATAGATAGATAGATAGATAGATAGATAGATAGATAGATAGATAGATAGATTGGTAGATAGCTAGATAGATAGCTAGATTGATAGATAGCTAGCTGATAGATAGATAGATAGATAGATAGATAGATAGATAGATAGATAGATAGATAGATAGATAGATAGATAGATATATAGATAGCTAGCTAGATAGATAGATAGATAGATAGATAGCTAGATTGATAGATAGCTAGATAGCTAGATTGATAGAGAGCTAGATAGCTAGATAGATAGCTAGATAGCTAGATAGCTAGACAGATAGCTAGATAGCTAGCTAGATTGATAGATAGCTAGATATCTAGATTGATAGATAGCTAACTAGATAGCTAGATAGCTAGCTAGATTGATAGCTAGATAGATAGCTAGATTGATAGATAGCTAGGTAGTTAGATAATCTAGCTATCTGGCTGATAGATAGCTAGATTGATAGATAGCTAGATAGCTAGATAGATAGCTAGCTAGATAGCTAGATAGCTAGCTAGATTGATAGATAGCTAGATAGCTAGATTGATAGACAGCTAGATTGATAGATAGCTAGATAGAAAGCTAAATTGATAGAAAGCTAGAAAGATAGATAGCTAGATAGCTAGATTGCTAGATAGATAGCTAGATAGATAGCTAGATAGCTAGATAGATAGCTAGATAGCTAGATAGATAGATAGCTAGATAGCTAGATAGATAGCTAGATAGCTAGATAGAAAGCTAGATAGATAGCTAGATAGATAGCTAGATAGATAGCTAGATAAATAGCTATATAGCTAGATTGATAGATCGATAGATAGATAGATAGATAGATAGATAGATAGATAGATAGATAGATAGATAGATAGATAGATAGATAGATAGATAGATAGATAGATAGATAGATAGATAGATAGATAGATAGATAGATAGATAGATAGATAGATAGATAGATAGATAGATAGATAGATAGATAGCTAGATAGTTAGATAGCTAGATAGCTAGATAGATAGCTAGATGGCTAGATAGCCAGATAGATAGCTAGATAGGTAGCTAGATAGCTAGCTAGATTGATAGATAGCTAGATAGCTAGATTGATAGATAGCTAGAGAGCTAGATAGCTAGATAGATAGCTAGATTGATATATAGCTAGATAGATAACTAGATTGATAGATAGCTAGATAGCTAGCTGATAGATAGCTAGATTGATAGATAGCTAGATAGATAGCTAGATAGCTAGATAGCTAGATAGATAGCTAGATAGCTAGATAGATAGCTTGATAGATAGCTAGATAAATAGCTAGATAGCTAGATTGATAGATCGCTAGATAGCTAGATAGCTAGCTAGATTGATAGATAGCTAGATATTTAGATTGATAGATAGCTAGATAGCTAACTAGATAGCTAGCTAGATTGATAGCTAGATAGATAGCTAGATTGATAGATAGCTAGATAAATAGCTAGATAGCTAGATAGATATCTAGATTGATAGCTAGATAGATAGATAGATAGATTGATAGATAGCTAGATAGCTAGATAATCTAGCTATCTAGCTGATAGATAGCTAGATTGATAAATAGCTAAATAGATAGCTAGATAGTTAGATAGATAGCTAGATAGCTAGACAGATAGCTAGATAGCTAGATACAAAGCTAGATAGATAGCTAGATAAATAGCTAGATTGATAGATCGCTAGATAGCTAGCTGGATAGCTAGATAGCTTGATAGCTAGATAACTAGATAGACAGATAGACTGATAGACAGATAGACAGATAGACAGATAGACAGATAGACAGATAGACAGATAGACAGATAGATAGATAGATAGATAGATAGATAGATAGATAGATAGATAGATAGATAGATAGATAGATAGATAGATAGATAGATAGATAGATAGATAGATAGATAGATAGATAGATAGATAGATAGATAGCTAGATTGATAGATAGCTAGATAGCTAGATTGATAGATAGCTGGATAGCTAGATAGCTAGATAGACAGCTAGATTGGTAGATAGCTAGATAGATAGCTAGATTGATAGATAGCTAGCTGATAGATAGATAGATAGATAGCTAGATAGACAGCTAGCTAGATAGATAGATAGATAGATAGATAGATAGATAGATAGCTAGATTGATAGATAGCTAGATAGCTAGATTGATAGAGAGCTAGATAGCTAGATAGATAGCTAGATAGCTAGATAGCTAGACAGATAGCTAGATAGCTAGCTAGATTGATAGATAGCTAGATATCTAGATTGATAGATAGCTAGATAGCTAACTAGATAGCTAGATAGCTAGCTAGATTGATAGCTAGATAGATAGCTAGATTGATAGATAGCTAGGTAGTTAGATAATCTAGCTATCTGGCTGATAGACAGATAGACAGATAGACAGATAGATAGATAGATAGATAGATAGATAGATAGATAGATAGATAGATAGATAGATAGATAGATAGATAGATAGATAGATAGATAGATAGATAGATAGATAGATAGATAGATAGATAGATAGATTGATAGATAGCTAGATAGTTAGATAGACAGCTAGATTGGTAGATAGCTAGATAGATAGCTAGATTGATAGATAGCTAGCTGATAGATAGATAGATAGATAGATATATAGATAGCTAGATAGATAGCTAGCTAGCTAGATAGATAGATAGATAGATAGATAGATAGATAGCTAGATTGATAGATAGCTAGATAGCTAGATTGATAGAGAGCTAGATAGCTAGATAGATAGCTAGCTAGCTAGATAGCTAGACAGATAGCTAGATAGCTAGCTAGATTGATAGATAGCTAGATATCTAGATTGATAGATAGCTAACTAGATAGCTAGATAGCTAATAGCTAGATAGCTAGCTAGATTGATAGCTAGATAGATAGCTAGATTGATAGATAGCTAGGTAGTTAGATAATCTAGCTATCTGGCTGATAGATAGCTAGATTGATAGATAGCTAGATAGCTAGATAGATAGATAGCTAGCTAGATTGATAGATAGCTAGATAGCTAGATTGATAGACAGCTAGATTGATAGATAGCTAGATAGAAAGCTAAATTGATAGAAAGCTAGAAAGATAGATAGCTAGATAGCTAGATAGCTAGATAGATAGCTAGATAGATAGCTAGATAGATAGCTAGATAGCTAGATAGATAGATAGCTAGATAGCTAGATAGATAGCTAGATAGCTAGATAGAAAGCTAGATAGATAGCTAGATAGATAGCTAGATAGATAGCTAGATAAATAGCTAGATAGCTAGATTGATAGATCGCTAGATAGCTAGATAGATAGATAGATAGATAGATAGATAGATAGATAGATAGATAGATAGATAGATAGATAGATAGATAGATAGATAGATAGATAGATAGATAGATAGATAGATAGATAGATAGATAGATAGATAGATAGATAGATAGATAGATAGATAGATAGATAGATAGATAGATAGATAGATAGATAGATAGATAACTAGATGGATAGCTAGATAGTTAGATAGCTAGATAGCTAGATAGATAGCTAGATGGTGTGAGAAGTTGGCCTGGTATATAATGCTCACTAATTCTAGTGATCACTTTGTACCATGCCAAGCAACCCTTATGATGATGGTTGTAATTCAACCTTGTAGACCAGTTATCCTAGTGGTAACGTGGACAAAGCAGTCTTAGGCTAAACTCTGAAAGGCATGTGAAGCCAGCTGTTATACCATACACAACCCCCTTGAATACCAAATGAAAGGGACACCACACAGATATATATTGAAAATATATATTGATTTATTAACTATAAAATCCCCTGGACTCTTTATGAGCACAGAAGCACAAGCGTTAAATCACAAGACAGTTTAAAATACACAAAAGTTGCACAATATGGATGAGCCCTAGGGGCCACCTAAACCATATACTAAATAAGTGGTATAAGAGATACCAGGAGGAAAGTGAAGAGGCCTAGGGCCTTGGGAATCGCTGGAGCTATTCGAGACTGGAAATAACTAAGTCGGGAAAGGCCCACGGGACTCGGGTGCAGTGTTCAAAGTGCACGCACTTCTCAATACAAAGTCTATGGTGCGTAAAAAGCACAAAGTTAGAAAGTTAGGAACCTTCCGAGTGACCTACGGAGCTGAAACTTAAAACACAGGCCCTTGGGATGTGTACCAGTGCAGGAGCACCGGCGGAGCTGAGTTACCTCACCCACAGGAAGCGGGTGCACAGGGTCGAAGATGTGTCGGGTTTCGTCACGCTGGTCGATGGTGCTTGGAGCAGGAGATGCTGCAGGCGGCTCGATGAGAAGAGTTCCGGTGGATCCAAGGGTGGATCTGTAGATGTGAAGACCTGAAAGCAGAGGGGACAGTGTTCAAAGTCACTAGCCAGTGACTGCCGTGGAACCAGAGTGGAACCAGGTGATGTCGGGTGCAAACAGGCGTTGTCGGGTAGCTTCTTTCTGCAGCCACGTGGATACCCGGGGTCGAGGACGTCCAGGAGTCGGTCACGAGCTGTCCCACGTAGGCTTCTCGCTGTTGGCGGTGTCGGCGACCTGATCGGAGCAAACAGGCCTTGGCAAATGCAAGCCACGCAGAAGCTGAAAGATGCTGTTCACTCGGACCAGCAAGGTCAGAGCGGGTGCTCCTTTTCACAGGAGCTTGGGTAGGTCTGGAGCAACCAGACCTGCTGTTTAAATCTTCGGGTTCGTCGCCAAGATGGCCGCTGGCCGCGTGGCTAGTGGCCGGGATGGCGCGTCGAGTGGCACAGTGCAAAAGGGCCCCACGCAGATCGTGGAGATGCTGGGGGGCTGATCTTCGGTGCAAGGGCTGCTCGGTGGTGGGGGTTCTCAGTCCCCAAAGCACAACGTCGAGGATGCCTCAGAAGCTGCGCAGTCAGCTTTACGAGTGTCTTCCAAGAGGTCCGGTCCCACGTCACTCGGTGCCTCCACGGGTCCCTTCTTTGCAGGGACTGTGGATCGGGCTCTGAGAGGTCTGGGAATCTGGTTCTTGTCGGGCTCTGGGCTCGGGCTCCGGCGGGAGGCGGCGGCAAAGCAGACGTCGAGTTGCTGGTTGGTACCTGTGTTCACAGGGTGGTCACTCCTTGGCCACAAGGGAGATTCTTCTTCAGTCTTCTGTGCAGCAGAATGTCGAAGTCCAGTCTTCTTCTTAGTTTAAGTTGATTTCGGGATGATCTGCTGTGCAATGGCACTGCTCCCCCTCTTATTCCAATCTAGGGGGTGGATCACCTACTAGGTCCCTCCTCTGGGAGGAACCAGGAAGGGGGGCGGTTACACCCCCTTTCCTTTGTCCAGCTCCGCGCCAGGACTGGGGCTGGAAGGCCCCAGAACCGGTTTGGGCTGGCCTATGCACGGGGACACCTTGTGTGCCCCGGGCATGTCTGATTCTATTCAGCCCTGTCCTACCCAATACACAAAATCCTGTCTGGGGTGGTGCTCGCACCTCCCAAGGCAGGAAACCCTTTGTCCAGGCCACCATCTGCCGAGTTTCGGTCAGCAGCAGGAGGCCAGACTTGTGTCTGTGGTGGCAGCATCCATTTTGTGATGCTGAGGCTCTGTTTAACTTTAACCGGGGTTAAGGCTACACACATGTCGTGTCCCTCTAGAAGGGTGGAATGCTATCCCCGTCGCCAGAACTGGCGAGGGGATAGTATTCCAATTCGTATGACACCTTACTCGACATGTTTTGATAAAGCCAAACCAAAGATAGCATTTAACCGCGAGGATTATAATGCACTTAAGAGTATATGGTATGGCAATATCCCGGAACAGCTTAGGGAGTGGTTCCCGACAGCTGCAGACAGGCTCAGCTCATGCTAGAGCACCATCTCACATATTTCCAAGCACTCTGCCTCCAGGATTGATGAGGCCTTCCATAGGAGTGGCTGATAGGAACATATGTGTCCAGTTTAGGGTTAGGCACAGACATACTGTACCTAAGTAAGAGGTGGTTACACCGACTTACCCCAGCTGAGTGATCAGCCAGTTGTGTCAAAGATGGAGGCCAGGCCAGGGGTGGCACAATACGTGCTGCAGCCCCTGGTAGGCCTTGGATACACCTATGCCCTGGGCACCTAGGGTGCACTATTACAGGGGCTCATAAGGTGAACCAGTTCCAATTCGTAATACACCTAAAGTGCATTGGCATCAATTTAGAGAGAGAACAGCAGGCTGTGGGTCTGATTAGCAGGCCCACAGCCACATTAAGTCAGAAACCAGTGAAGCAAAAGCAAAAATTTGGGGTGACCATAGGATAGCAGACCCTACTCTCCTACATAACCCCCCCCCAAACGCAGGGACATTAGACTAACCTTGACCAGTTGTGTCTTCATGTTCTAAGTGGAAGTACCTGGAGAGACCATCTGCGTTGCCATGGTCAGTCCCTGGGCGGTGCTCCACTGTAAAGTCCATCCCCTGTAGGGAAATGGACCACCTGAGTAGTTTGGGGTTTTCACCCTTCATCTGATTAAGCCATAGGAGGGGCTTATGGTCGGTCTGAATCTTGAAGTGAGTGCCAAATAAGTATGGTCTCAGCTTCTTCAGGGCCCACACCACAGCAAAGGCCTCCCTCTCTATAGCTGACCAACGTTTCTCTCTGGGGGTCAGCCTTCTGCTAATGAAAGCAATGGGCTGGTCCTGGCCATCTACATTAAGCTGTGAAAGCACTGCTCCCACTCCCAACTCAGAAGCATCTGTTTGGACAATGAACTCTCTTGAGTAGTCAGGACTCTTCAGGATAGGTGCAGAGCACATGGCCTTCTTCAGGTCATCAAATGCCTTTTGACAGATTTCTGTCCACTGAACCTTTTTGGGCATCTTCTTGGATGTCAGATCATTAAGAGGAGTCACAATGGACCCATAGTTCTTAACAAACTTCCTGTAGTACCCAGTCAGGCCCAAGAAAGCTCTGACCTGAGTCTGGGTAGTTGGAGGGGACCAGTCCTTGATGGTCTGGATCTTACTCTCCAGTGGTTGAACTTGGCCTCCACCTACAAGGTGGCCCAGGTATACAACCTTGCTCTGCCCTATCTGGCACTTTGTTGCCTTGATAGTGAGGCCTGCCTTCTGCAGAGCCTCAAGCACTTCCTTCAGGTGGATCAGGTGATCCTCCCAGGTGGAGCTAAAGACAGCAATATCGTCCAGATAAGCTGCACAAAAGTCATCCAACCCAGTGAGGACTTGGTTCACCAACCTTTGGAAGGTGGCAGGTGCATTTTTCAAACCAAAGGGCATCACCACAAACTGATAATGCCCACTAGGGGTAGAAAATGCTGTCTTGGCTTTAGACTCCTCAGCTAACCTGATTTGCCAGTAGCCAGCTGTTAAGTCAAATGTGCTCAAATATTTGGCAGAAGCCAACTTGTCAATGAGCTCATCTGCCCTTGGAATAGGGTGTGCATCTGTCCTGGTGACAGCATTGAGTCCTCTGTAATCCACACAGAACCTCATCTCTCTCTTGCCATCTTTGGTGTGAGGTTTGGGGACCAGAACCACTGGGCTAGCCCAGGGGCTCTCTGAAGGCTCAATGACACCTAATTCCAGCATCTTTTGCACCTCAGTCTTTATACAGTCCCTGACGTGGTCAGGTTGCCTGTAAATCTTGCTCTTTACAGGAAGACTGTCACCAGTGTCCACCACATGGGTACACCAGTTAGTCTGACTGGGGGTCAAGGAGAACATATGCCTGTATGCCTGTAGAACTTGTCTGCAGTCATGTTGCTGATGTTCAGTGAGGCTGCCACCTAAGGCCACACCATCAACTGAGCCATCCTCAGGGTTCTGAGTGAGCAGGTCTGGGAGAGGGTCACTCTCTTCCTCCTGTCCCTCATCTGTAGCCATGAGCAAGCCCATGTCTGCCCTGCTGACATATGCCTTCAATCTGTTCACATGGAGCACCCTGTGGGGGCTCCTGGGAGTTCCTAGGTCCACCAAGTAGGTAACCTCTCCCTTCTTTTCCAGAATTGTATGGGGTCCAGACCATTTGTCTTGGAGTGCTGCTGGGGCCACTGGCTCCAACACCCATACCTTCTGTCCAGGCTGAAACTCAACAAGGACAGCCTTTTGGTCATGCCAAGCTTTTTGTAATTCTTGGCTAGCCTCAAGGTTTTTGGATGCCTTTTCCATGTACTCTGCCATCCTGGAGCGGAGACCAAGTACATAGTCCACTATGTCCTGTTTAGGCTTTTTGAGAGGTAACTCCCATCCTTCCTTCACAAGACACAGGGGTCCTCTTACAGGGTGCCCAAACAACAATTCAAAGGGGCTGAATCCAACCCCCTTTTGAGGGACCTCTCTGTAAGCGAACAAAAGGCAGGGCAGAAGGATGTCCCATCTTCGCCTGAGCTTTTCAGGTAATCCTTTAATCATGCCCTTTAGGGTCTTGTTAAATCTCTCAACAAGCCCATTGCATTGTGGGTGATAAGGAGTGGTGAACTTGTAGTTTACACCACATTCCTTCCACATAGCTGTCAAATATCCAGACATGAAGTTGGTACCTCTATCTGATATCACCTCCTTAGGAAACCCCACTCTGGAGAAAACTCCAAGTAAGGCCCTGGCCACAACAGGAGCTGTTGTGGTCCTAAGGGGAATTGCCTCTGGGTACCTGGTGGCATGATCCACTACCACCAGTATGAATCTGTGCCCAGATGCTGTAGGGGGATCCATTGGACCAACAATATCAATCCCCACTCTCTCAAAGGGAACCCCCACCACAGGTAGTGGTATCAGGGGGGCCTTTGTTGTTCCACCTGCTTTACCACTGGCTTGGCAGGTTTCACAGGAGCGACAAAACTCCTTGGTGTCTTCAGACATGTGAGGCCAGTGAAAGTGAGGGACAAGCCTGTCCCAAGTCTTGTTCTGGCCTAGGTGTCCTGCTAAAGGAATATCATGGGCCAAGGTGAGTAGGAAGCCCCTAAATTGCAGAGGTATAACCAACCTCCTGGTAGCACCAGGCTTGGGGTCTCTAGCCTCTGAATAAAGGAGTCCATCGTCCCAATATACTTTATGGGCACCTTGAGCATTCCCAGCAGCCTCAGCAGCAGCCTGCTGTCTGAGGGGTTCAAGAGAAGGACAGGTTAACTGAGCCTGCCCCAAGTCTGCCCTAGAAGGTCCCCCTGTCCCCAGAAACTCAACCTGATCAGGTTCAAGTTCTTCAGGGACAGTTCCTTCAGGGGTCTCTAGATCAGTTTCCTGTGAAGCCTGATCCTCACTTGTAGGCAGTTGGGAAGGCACAGCCTTAACCCTCCTGTTCTTCTTCTTGGGAGGTACTTGGTCCATTGTTCCAGGATCCAAGACCTGAGGTTCAGAGAGGCACTTTTTGGCCTGTGACCTGGTCACAGCAAGGACATGTGATGATATCCCTAACATCTCTGCATGAGTCCTGTACTCAACTTCTGACCATAGAGAGTTCTCCAGGTCATTGCCCAACAAACATTCTACTGGGAGATCAGCACTAACCACAACTTTCTTTAGGCCAGTTACCCCTCCCCAGGAAAAGTTAACAAGTGCCACACTATGTGTAGTAGTGACATTGCTGGCATTGGTCACCAGGTAATCATCGCCTGGCATGTATTGTCCAGGGTCCACAAAGTTAGGTGTCACCATAGTGACACTGGCACATGTGTCCCTGTAAGCTTGAGCCACTTTGTTGTTAATCAAAGGTGTCTGTCTGTATTTGCCCAGGTTACTGGGACTTATGTCAGGGGTCAAATCTATGTCCCCTTCACAAACCAGAACAGCCTGTGTAAGGGTTCTGACTAGGTCAGAATCTCCTTCAGTTCCCAAAGTGATTCCCACTAAACCCTTGGCTTGAGGACCAACACTGCTAACTGTACTAGTGGGTGCAGGTGCCTTAGGGGCTGCAGTGTTGGGGGCTCCACCCTTTTTACACTCACTTGTCCAGTGAGAGGTGTTCTTACAAGTTTTACACCAGGGTTTCTTCTGACCTTCTTTCTTCTTCTTCTTGGAAGTTTGGGACCCACCCTCTGTCTCAGTTTGGGGCCCTGTTGAAGACTTCTGGTCTTTAGCTTTCTGCTCCCCACCCTTCTGGTCTGTTTTCTTCTGGTCACCACCCTGGTTCTGGTTCTGGTTCTTTTGCTTAACTCTGGTTCTTACCCATTTATCTGCCCTCTTTCCCAATTCTTGGGGAGAGGTCAAATCTGAGTCAACCAAATGTTGATGCAACTGCTGGTTCTGACAATTATTTAAAATTTGTTCTCTCATCAGCAAATTGTACAATCCTTCATAGTCTGTAACCTTGCTTCCCAGCAACCATCCCTCCAGAGCCTTAGTGGCACACTCAACAAATTCAGACCAGTCCTGAGTCTGTGTCTTCTGGGTATCTCTGAACATTAACCTGTACTGTTCAGTGGTTAAGCCTAACCCATCAATCAGAGCACTCTTCAGGACCAGGTAGTTTCTAGAATCCCCATCACTAACTGTGAGGAGTCTGTCTCGGCCTCTACCTTCAAAGGAGAGCCACAAGATTGCTGCCCACTGCTCCTGAGGGATCTGCTGTACTCTGCAGGCTCTCTCCATTGCAGTAATCCATTTATGGATGTCATCCCCAGCTTTGTAGGGGGGCACAATCTTACTCAGGTTTCTATTATCAAAAGACCTGTCTTTATCCTTGTGGATATTGCTGCCACCAGTGGGTTCTATTACCCCACTCTCTCTAGGCTGTCTTGCTCTAGCAAGTTTCTCCTTAGCCAGGGCAACCTCTAACTCTTGCCTCTGGATCCTAAGCTCAGCCTCTCTCATCTTGGCCTCATGTTCCCTTCTCTGAGGGCTAGTCATCTCCTTTCTGGAGTGACCATGAGAGCCTCTAGAGACATGGGAGGTATTGGATTCACCTGAGTGATGCCTTCTCCTCCTATGGCCCTGGTTAAGTCCACCTGGGGGTCTGAATGGGTTGTTACCTGATTCATTCCCAAGTTGACTTAAGTTAGCCTGGTTCAGTCTACTGACCAGCACCTGACTATCTCTGTCATCATCTGACTCACTGCTTTCCACCTCCTCCTCCTCTTCTTCTTCCTCTTCCTCTACATCTACTTGAGGAGCTCCAGTGGTGGAGGCTTCCTCATCTACTAGGATGATAGGGGTAGGGGTGTCTACAGTGTCATCCTCTGAAGGATGGCCTCCTTCAGCATTCCCTGTGGGGTTTGCTTTAGAGGTCTTTAGAGCCTCAGACTGATCCAAGAGCTCTCTTAGGTGGTCTGTAGTAGGGGTAGGCCCTGTCTTCAGACCCCTTAAGACACAAAGCTGTCTTAATTCCTTAAAGGGAAAAATAGCAAACTGGGATGGTGCCCTTGGAGGGTCACTCTCAACAGGAGTAAGTCCACTGGACCCCTCTGTTCCAGACATTGCTCTAGTGTGGGTGGATGTGTTGCAATCTACCTACACTGGTGTTTACCTACTAAACCTATCTAGTAGTTGTAGCTAGGGTGTGCTACTCCCTTTGCTCTACAACAACTAAGTTCAGTAGAACTTAAGTATACTAGTCTTGTTTTATATGTACCTAGCAGGTACCTGTATGATCTTTCAAATGATAATCTCAAAGATTGTAATGGTAAAACAACAGCAAGCTCAGATCCCACCGCTGCCACCAATGTGAGAAGTTGGCCTGGTATATAATGCTCACTAATTCTAGTGATCACTTTGTACCATGCCAAGCAACCCTTATGATGATGGTTGTAATTCAACCTTGTAGACCAGTTATCCTAGTGGTAACGTGGACAAAGCAGTCTTAGGCTAAACTCTGAAAGGCATGTGAAGCCAGCTGTTATACCATACACAACCCCCTTGAATACCAAATGAAAGGGACACCACACAGATATATATTGAAAATATATATTGATTTATTAACTATAAAATCCCCTGGACTCTTTATGAGCACAGAAGCACAAGCGTTAAATCACAAGACAGTTTAAAATACACAAAAGTTGCACAATATGGATGAGCCCTAGGGGCCACCTAAACCATATACTAAATAAGTGGTATAAGAGATACCAGGAGGAAAGTGAAGAGGCCTAGGGCCTTGGGAATCGCTGGAGCTATTCGAGACTGGAAATAACTAAGTCGGGAAAGGCCCACGGGACTCGGGTGCAGTGTTCAAAGTGCACGCACTTCTCAATACAAAGTCTATGGTGCGTAAAAAGCACAAAGTTAGAAAGTTAGGAACCTTCCGAGTGACCTACGGAGCTGAAACTTAAAACACAGGCCCTTGGGATGTGTACCAGTGCAGGAGCACCGGCGGAGCTGAGTTACCTCACCCACAGGAAGCGGGTGCACAGGGTCGAAGATGTGTCGGGTTTCGTCACGCTGGTCGATGGTGCTTGGAGCAGGAGATGCTGCAGGCGGCTCGATGAGAAGAGTTCCGGTGGATCCAAGGGTGGATCTGTAGATGTGAAGACCTGAAAGCAGAGGGGACAGTGTTCAAAGTCACTAGCCAGTGACTGCCGTGGAACCAGAGTGGAACCAGGTGATGTCGGGTGCAAACAGGCGTTGTCGGGTAGCTTCTTTCTGCAGCCACGTGGATACCCGGGGTCGAGGACGTCCAGGAGTCGGTCACGAGCTGTCCCACGTAGGCTTCTCGCTGTTGGCGGTGTCGGCGACCTGATCGGAGCAAACAGGCCTTGGCAAATGCAAGCCACGCAGAAGCTGAAAGATGCTGTTCACTCGGACCAGCAAGGTCAGAGCGGGTGCTCCTTTTCACAGGAGCTTGGGTAGGTCTGGAGCAACCAGACCTGCTGTTTAAATCTTCGGGTTCGTCGCCAAGATGGCCGCTGGCCGCGTGGCTAGTGGCCGGGATGGCGCGTCGAGTGGCACAGTGCAAAAGGGCCCCACGCAGATCGTGGAGATGCTGGGGGGCTGATCTTCGGTGCAAGGGCTGCTCGGTGGTGGGGGTTCTCAGTCCCCAAAGCACAACGTCGAGGATGCCTCAGAAGCTGCGCAGTCAGCTTTACGAGTGTCTTCCAAGAGGTCCGGTCCCACGTCACTCGGTGCCTCCACGGGTCCCTTCTTTGCAGGGACTGTGGATCGGGCTCTGAGAGGTCTGGGAATCTGGTTCTTGTCGGGCTCTGGGCTCGGGCTCCGGCGGGAGGCGGCGGCAAAGCAGACGTCGAGTTGCTGGTTGGTACCTGTGTTCACAGGGTGGTCACTCCTTGGCCACAAGGGAGATTCTTCTTCAGTCTTCTGTGCAGCAGAATGTCGAAGTCCAGTCTTCTTCTTAGTTTAAGTTGATTTCGGGATGATCTGCTGTGCAATGGCACTGCTCCCCCTCTTATTCCAATCTAGGGGGTGGATCACCTACTAGGTCCCTCCTCTGGGAGGAACCAGGAAGGGGGGCGGTTACACCCCCTTTCCTTTGTCCAGCTCCGCGCCAGGACTGGGGCTGGAAGGCCCCAGAACCGGTTTGGGCTGGCCTATGCACGGGGACACCTTGTGTGCCCCGGGCATGTCTGATTCTATTCAGCCCTGTCCTACCCAATACACAAAATCCTGTCTGGGGTGGTGCTCGCACCTCCCAAGGCAGGAAACCCTTTGTCCAGGCCACCATCTGCCGAGTTTCGGTCAGCAGCAGGAGGCCAGACTTGTGTCTGTGGTGGCAGCATCCATTTTGTGATGCTGAGGCTCTGTTTAACTTTAACCGGGGTTAAGGCTACACACATGTCGTGTCCCTCTAGAAGGGTGGAATGCTATCCCCGTCGCCAGAACTGGCGAGGGGATAGTATTCCAATTCGTATGACACCTTACTCGACATGTTTTGATAAAGCCAAACCAAAGATAGCATTTAACCGCGAGGATTATAATGCACTTAAGAGTATATGGTATGGCAATATCCCGGAACAGCTTAGGGAGTGGTTCCCGACAGCTGCAGACAGGCTCAGCTCATGCTAGAGCACCATCTCACATATTTCCAAGCACTCTGCCTCCAGGATTGATGAGGCCTTCCATAGGAGTGGCTGATAGGAACATATGTGTCCAGTTTAGGGTTAGGCACAGACATACTGTACCTAAGTAAGAGGTGGTTACACCGACTTACCCCAGCTGAGTGATCAGCCAGTTGTGTCAAAGATGGAGGCCAGGCCAGGGGTGGCACAATACGTGCTGCAGCCCCTGGTAGGCCTTGGATACACCTATGCCCTGGGCACCTAGGGTGCACTATTACAGGGGCTCATAAGGTGAACCAGTTCCAATTCGTAATACACCTAAAGTGCATTGGCATCAATTTAGAGAGAGAACAGCAGGCTGTGGGTCTGATTAGCAGGCCCACAGCCACATTAAGTCAGAAACCAGTGAAGCAAAAGCAAAAATTTGGGGTGACCATAGGATAGCAGACCCTACTCTCCTACAGATGGCTAGATAGCTAGATAGATAGCTAGATAGCTAGATAGATAGCTAGATAGGTAGCTAGATAGATAGCTAGATTGATAGATAGCTAGATAGCTAGATTGATAGATAGCTAGAGAGCTAGATAGCTAGATAGATAGCTAGATTGATATACAGCTAGATAGATAACTAGATTGATAGATAGCTAGATAGCTAGCTGTTAGATAGCTAGATTGATAGATAGCTAGATAGATAGCTAGATAGCTAGATAGCTAGATAGATAGCTAGATAGCTAGATAGACAGCTTGATAGATAGCTAGATAAATAGCTAGATAGCTAGATTGATAGATCGCTAGATAGCTAGATAGCTAGCTAGATTGATAGAAAGCTAGATATTTAGATTGATAGATAGCTAGATAGCTAACTAGATAGCTAGCTAGATTGATAGCTAGATAGATAGCTAGATTGATAGATAGCTAGATAAATAGCTAGATAGCTAGATAGATATCTAGATTGATAGCTAGATAGATAGATAGATAGATAGATAGATAGATTGATAGATAGCTAGATAGCTAGATAATCTAGCTATCTAGCTGATAGATAGCTAGATTGATAAATAGCTAGATAGATAGCTAGATAGCTAGATTGATAGATCGCTAGATAGCTAGATAGCTAGCTAGATTGATAGATAGCTAGATATTTAGATTGATAGATAGCTAGATAGCTAACTAGATAGCTAGCTAGATTGATAGCTAGATAGATAGCTAGATTGATAGATAGCTAGATAAATAGCTAGATAGCTAGATAGATATCTAGATTGATAGCTAGATAGCTAGATAGATAGATAGATAGATAGATTGATAGATAGCTAGATAGCTAGATGATCTAGCTATCTAGCTGATAGATAGCTAGATTGATAAATAGCTAGATAGATAGCTAGATAGATAGATAGATAGCTAGATAGCTAGACAGATAGCTAGATAGCTAGATACAAAGCTAGATAGATAGCTAGATAAATAGCTAGATTGATAGATCGCTAGATAGCTAGCTAGATAGCTAGATAGACAGATAGACAGATAGACAGATAGACAGATAGACAGATAGACAGATAGACAGATAGACAGATAGACAGATAGACAGATAGACAGATAGACAGATAGACAGATAGACAGATAGACAGATAGATAGATAGATAGATAGATAGATAGATAGATAGATAGATAGATAGATAGATAGATAGATAGATAGATAGATAGATAGATAGATAGATAGATAGATTGATAGATAGCTAGATAGCTAGATTGATAGATAGCTAGATAGCTAGATAGTTAGATAGACAGCTAGATTGGTAGATAGCTAGATAGATAGCTAGATTGATAGATAGCTAGCAGATAGATAGATAGATAGATAGATAGATAGATAGATAGATAGATAGATAGATAGCTAGCTAGCTAGATAGATAGATAGATAGATTGATAGATAGCTAGATAGCTAGATTGATAGAGAGCTAGATAGCTAGATAGATAGCTAGCTAGCTAGATAGCTAGACAGATAGCTAGATAGCTAGCTAGATTGATAGATAGCTAGATATCTAGATTGATAGATAGCTAACTAGATAGCTAGATAGCTAGCTAGATTGATAGCTAGATAGATAGATAGATAGATAGATTGATAGATAGCTAGATAGCTAGATAATCTAGCTATCTAGCTGATAGATAGCTAGATTGATAAATAGCTAAATAGATAGCTAGATAGCTAGATAGATAGCTAGATAGCTAGACAGATAGCTAGATAGCTAGATACAAAGCTAGATAGATAGCTAGATAAATAGCTAGATTGATAGATCGCTAGATAGCTAGCTGGATAGCTAGATAGCTTGATAGCTAGATAACTAGATAGACAGATAGACAGATAGACAGATAGACAGATAGACAGATAGACAGATAGACAGATAGACAGATAGACAGATAGACAGATAGATAGATAGATAGATAGATAGATAGATAGATAGATAGATATAGATAGATAGATAGATAGATAGATAGATAGATAGATAGATAGATAGATAGATAGATAGATAGATAGATAGATAGATAGATAGATAGATAGATAGATAGATAGCTAGATTGATAGATAGCTAGATAGCTAGATTGATAGATAGCTGGATAGCTAGATAGCTAGATAGACAGCTAGATTGGTAGATAGCTAGATAGATAGCTAGATTGATAGATAGCTAGCTGATAGATAGATAGATAGATAGCTAGATAGCTAGATAGACAGCTAGCTAGATAGATAGATAGATAGATAGATAGATAGATAGATAGATAGATAGCTAGATTGATAGATAGCTAGATAGCTAGATTGATAGAGAGCTAGATAGCTAGATAGATAGCTAGATAGCTAGATAGCTAGACAGATAGCTAGATAGCTAGCTAGATTGATAGATAGCTAGATATCTAGATTGATAGATAGCTAGATAGCTAACTAGATAGCTAGATAGCTAGCTAGATTGATAGCTAGATAGATAGCTAGATTGATAGATAGCTAGGTAGTTAGATAATCTAGCTATCTGGCTGATAGACAGATAGACAGATAGACAGATAGATAGATAGATAGATAGATAGATAGATAGATAGATAGATAGATAGATAGATAGATAGATAGATAGATAGATAGATAGATAGATAGATAGATAGATAGATAGATAGATAGATAGATAGATAGATAGATAGATAGATAGATAGATAGATAGATAGATAGATAGATAGATAGATAGATAGATAGATAGATAGATAGCTAGATTGGTAGATAGCTAGATTGGTAGATAGCTAGATAGATAGCTAGATTGATAGATAGCTAGCTGATAGATAGATAGATAGATAGATAGATAGATAGATAGATAGATAGATAGATAGATAGATATATAGATAGCTAGCTAGATAGATAGATAGATAGATAGCTAGATTGATAGATAGCTAGATAGCTAGATTGATAGAGAGCTAGCTAGCTAGATAGATAGCTAGATAGCTAGATAGCTAGACAGATAGCTAGATAGCTAGCTAGATTGATAGATAGCTAGATATCTAGATTGATAGATAGCTAACTAGATAGCTAGCTAGATTGATAGCTAGATAGATAGCTAGATTGATAGATAGCTAGGTAGTTAGATAATCTAGCTATCTGGCTGATAGATAGCTAGATTGATAGATAGCTAGATAGCTAGATAGATAGCTATCTAGATAGCTAGATAGCTAGCTAGATTGATAGATAGCTAGATAGCTAGATTGATAGACAGCTAGATTGATAGATAGCTAGATAGAAAGCTAAATTGATAGAAAGCTAGAAAGATAGATAGCTAGATAGCTAGATTGCTAGATAGATAGCTAGATAGATAGCTAGATAGCTAGATAGATAGCTAGATAGCTAGATAGATAGATAGCTAGATAGCTAGATAGATAGCTAGATAGCTAGATAGAAAGCTAGATAGATAGCTAGATAGATAGCTAGATAGATAGCTAGATAAATAGCTATATAGCTAGATTGATAGATCGCTAGATAGCTAGCTAGATAGCTAGATAGCTTGATAGATAGATAGATAGATAGATAGATAGATAGATAGATAGATAGATAGATAGATAGATAGATAGATAGATAGATAGATAGATAGATAGATAGATAGATAGATAGATAGATAGATAGATAGATAGATAGATAGATAGATAACTAGATAGATAGCTAGATAGTTAGATAGCTAGATAGCTAGATAGATAGCTAGATGGCTAGATAGCCAGATAGATAGCTAGATAGGTATCTAGATAGCTAGCTAGATTGATAGATAGCTAGATAGCTAGATTGATAGATAGCTAGAGAGCTAGATAGCTAGATAGATAGCTAGATTGATATATAGCTAGATAGATAACTAGATTGATAGATAGCTAGATAGCTAGCTGATAGATAGCTAGATTGATAGATAGCTAGATAGATAGCTAGATAGCTAGATAGCTAGATAGATAGCTAGATAGCTAGATAGATAGCTTGATAGATAGCTAGATAAATAGCTAGATAGCTAGATTGATAGATCGCTAGATAGCTAGATAGCTAGCTAGATTGATAGATAGCTAGATATTTAGATTGATAGATAGCTAGATAGCTAACTAGATAGCTAGCTAGATTGATAGCTAGATAGATAGCTAGATTGATAGATAGCTAGATAAATAGCTAGATAGCTAGATAGATATCTAGATTGATAGCTAGATAGATAGATAGATAGATTGATAGATAGCTAGATAGCTAGATAATCTAGCTATCTAGCTGATAGATAGCTAGATTGATAAATAGCTAAATAGATAGCTAGATAGCTAGATAGATAGCTAGATAGCTAGACAGATAGCTAGATAGCTAGATACAAAGCTAGATAGATAGCTAGATAAATAGCTAGATTGATAGATCGCTAGATAGTTAGCTGGATAGCTAGATAGCTTGATAGCTAGATAACTAGATAGACAGATAGACAGATAGACAGATAGACAGATAGACAGATAGACAGATAGACAGATAGACAGATAAACAGATAGACAGATAGACAGATAGACAGATAGATAGATAGATAGATAGATAGATAGATAGATAGATAGATAGATAGATAGATAGATAGATAGATAGATAGATAGATAGATAGATAGATAGATAGATAGATAGATAGATTGATAGATAGCTAGATAGCTAGATTGATAGATAGCTGGATAGCTAGATAGCTAGATAGACAGCTAGATTGGTAGATAGCTAGATAGATAGCTAGATTGATAGATAGCTAGCTGATAGATAGATAGATAGATAGATAGCTAGATAGCTAGATAGACAGCTAGCTAGATAGATAGATAGATAGATAGATAGATAGATAGATAGATAGATAGATAGATAGATAGCTAGATTGATAGATAGCTAGATAGCTAGATTGATAGAGAGCTAGATAGCTAGATAGATAGCTAGATAGCTAGATAGCTAGACAGATAGCTAGATAGCTAGCTAGATTGATAGATAGCTAGATATCTAGATTGATAGATAGCTAGATAGCTAACTAGATAGCTAGATAGCTAGCTAGATTGATAGCTAGATAGATAGCTAGATTGATAGATAGCTAGGTAGTTAGATAATCTAGCTATCTGGCTGATAGACAGATAGATAGATAGATAGATAGATAGATAGATAGATAGATAGATAGATAGATAGATAGATAGATAGATAGATAGATAGATAGATAGATAGATAGATAGATAGATAGATAGATAGATAGATAGATAGATAGATAGATAGATAGATAGATAGATAGATAGATAGATAGATAGATAGATAGATAGATAGATAGATAGATTGGTAGATAGCTAGATAGATAGCTAGATTGATAGATAGCTAGCTGATAGATAGATAGATAGATAGATAGATAGATAGATAGATAGATAGATATATAGATAGCTAGCTAGATAGATAGATAGATAGATAGATAGATAGCTAGATTGATAGATAGCTAGATAGCTAGATTGATAGAGAGCTAGATAGCTAGATAGATAGCTAGATAGCTAGATAGCTAGACAGATAGCTAGATAGCTAGCTAGATTGATAGATAGCTAGATATCTAGATTGATAGATAGCTAACTAGATAGCTAGATAGCTAGCTAGATTGATAGCTAGATAGATAGCTAGATTGATAGATAGCTAGGTAGTTAGATAATCTAGCTATCTGGCTGATAGATAGCTAGATTGATAGATAGCTAGATAGCTAGATAGATAGCTAGCTAGATAGCTAGATAGCTAGCTAGATTGATAGATAGCTAGATAGCTAGATTGATAGACAGCTAGATTGATAGATAGCTAGATAGAAAGCTAAATTGATAGAAAGCTAGAAAGATAGATAGCTAGATAGCTAGATTGCTAGATAGATAGCTAGATAGATAGCTAGATAGCTAGATAGATAGCTAGATAGCTAGATAGATAGATAGCTAGATAGCTAGATAGATAGCTAGATAGCTAGATAGAAAGCTAGATAGATAGCTAGATAGATAGCTAGATAGATAGCTAGATAAATAGCTATATAGCTAGATTGATAGATCGATAGATAGATAGATAGATAGATAGATAGATAGATAGATAGATAGATAGATAGATAGATAGATAGATAGATAGATAGATAGATAGATAGATAGATAGATAGATAGATAGATAGATAGATAGATAGATAGATAGATAGATAGATAGATAGATAGATAGATAGATAGATAGTTAGATAGCTAGATAGCTAGATAGATAGCTAGATGGCTAGATAGCCAGATAGATAGCTAGATAGGTAGCTAGATAGCTAGCTAGATTGATAGATAGCTAGATAGCTAGATTGATAGATAGCTAGAGAGCTAGATAGCTAGATAGATAGCTAGATTGATATATAGCTAGATAGATAACTAGATTGATAGATAGCTAGATAGCTAGCTGATAGATAGCTAGATTGATAGATAGCTAGATAGATAGCTAGATAGCTAGATAGCTAGATAGATAGCTAGATAGCTAGATAGATAGCTTGATAGATAGCTAGATAAATAGCTAGATAGCTAGATTGATAGATCGCTAGATAGCTAGATAGCTAGCTAGATTGATAGATAGCTAGATATTTAGATTGATAGATAGCTAGATAGCTAACTAGATAGCTAGCTAGATTGATAGCTAGATAGATAGCTAGATTGATAGATAGCTAGATAAATAGCTAGATAGCTAGATAGATATCTAGATTGATAGCTAGATAGATAGATAGATAGATTGATAGATAGCTAGATAGCTAGATAATCTAGCTATCTAGCTGATAGATAGCTAGATTGATAAATAGCTAAATAGATAGCTAGATAGTTAGATAGATAGCTAGATAGCTAGACAGATAGCTAGATAGCTAGATACAAAGCTAGATAGATAGCTAGATAAATAGCTAGATTGATAGATCGCTAGATAGCTAGCTGGATAGCTAGATAGCTTGATAGCTAGATAACTAGATAGACAGATAGACTGATAGACAGATAGACAGATAGACAGATAGACAGATAGACAGATAGACAGATAGACAGATAGACAGATAGACAGATAGATAGATAGATAGATAGATAGATAGATAGATAGATAGATAGATAGATAGATAGATAGATAGATAGATAGATAGATAGATAGATAGATAGATAGATAGATAGATAGATAGATAGATAGATAGATAGATAGCTAGATTGATAGATAGCTAGATAGCTAGATTGATAGATAGCTGGATAGCTAGATAGCTAGATAGACAGCTAGATTGGTAGATAGCTAGATAGATAGCTAGATTGATAGATAGCTAGCTGATAGATAGATAGATAGATAGCTAGATAGACAGCTAGATAGATAGATAGATAGATAGATAGATAGATAGATAGATAGATAGATAGCTAGATTGATAGATAGCTAGATAGCTAGATTGATAGAGAGCTAGATAGCTAGATAGATAGCTAGATAGCTAGATAGCTAGACAGATAGCTAGATAGCTAGCTAGATTGATAGATAGCTAGATATCTAGATTGATAGATAGCTAGATAGCTAACTAGATAGCTAGATAGCTAGCTAGATTGATAGCTAGATAGATAGCTAGATTGATAGATAGCTAGGTAGTTAGATAATCTAGCTATCTGGCTGATAGACAGATAGACAGATAGACAGATAGATAGATAGATAGATAGATAGATAGATAGATAGATAGATAGATAGATAGATAGATAGATAGATAGATAGATAGATAGATAGATAGATAGATAGATAGATAGATAGATAGATAGATAGATAGATAGATAGATAGATAGATAGATAGATAGATAGATAGATAGATAGATAGATAGATAGATTGATAGATAGCTAGATAGTTAGATAGACAGCTAGATTGGTAGATAGCTAGATAGATAGCTAGATTGATAGATAGCTAGCTGATAGATAGATAGATAGATAGATATATAGATAGCTAGATAGATAGCTAGCTAGCTAGATAGATAGATAGATAGATAGATAGATAGATAGCTAGATTGATAGATAGCTAGATAGCTAGATTGATAGAGAGCTAGATAGCTAGATAGATAGCTAGCTAGCTAGATAGCTAGACAGATAGCTAGATAGCTAGCTAGATTGATAGATAGCTAGATATCTAGATTGATAGATAGCTAACTAGATAGCTAGATAGCTAATAGCTAGATAGCTAGCTAGATTGATAGCTAGATAGATAGCTAGATTGATAGATAGCTAGGTAGTTAGATAATCTAGCTATCTGGCTGATAGATAGCTAGATTGATAGATAGCTAGATAGCTAGATAGATAGCTAGCTAGATAGCTAGATAGCTAGCTAGATTGATAGATAGCTAGATAGCTAGATTGATAGACAGCTAGATTGATAGATAGCTAGATAGAAAGCTAAATTGATAGAAAGCTAGAAAGATAGATAGCTAGATAGCTAGATAGCTAGATAGATAGCTAGATAGATAGCTAGATAGATAGCTAGATAGCTAGATAGATAGATAGCTAGATAGCTAGATAGATAGCTAGATAGCTAGATAGAAAGCTAGATAGATAGCTAGATAGATAGCTAGATAGATAGCTAGATAAATAGCTAGATAGCTAGATTGATAGATCGCTAGATAGATAGATAGATAGATAGATAGATAGATAGATAGATAGATAGATAGATAGATAGATAGATAGATAGATAGATAGATAGATAGATAGATAGATAGATAGATAGATAGATAGATAGATAGATAGATAGATAGATAGATAGATAGATAGATAGATAGATAGATAGATAGATAGATAGATAGATAGATAGATAACTAGATGGATAGCTAGATAGTTAGATAGCTAGATAGCTAGATAGATAGCTAGATGGCTAGATAGCTAGATAGATAGCTAGATAGCTAGATAGATAGCTAGATAGGTAGCTAGATAGATAGCTAGATTGATAGATAGCTAGATAGCTAGATTGATAGATAGCTAGAGAGCTAGATAGCTAGATAGATAGCTAGATTGATATACAGCTAGATAGATAACTAGATTGATAGATAGCTAGATAGCTAGCTGTTAGATAGCTAGATTGATAGATAGCTAGATAGATAGCTAGATAGCTAGATAGCTAGATAGATAGCTAGATAGCTAGATAGACAGCTTGATAGATAGCTAGATAAATAGCTAGATAGCTAGATTGATAGATCGCTAGATAGCTAGATAGCTAGCTAGATTGATAGAAAGCTAGATATTTAGATTGATAGATAGCTAGATAGCTAACTAGATAGCTAGCTAGATTGATAGCTAGATAGATAGCTAGATTGATAGATAGCTAGATAAATAGCTAGATAGCTAGATAGATATCTAGATTGATAGCTAGATAGATAGATAGATAGATAGATAGATAGATTGATAGATAGCTAGATAGCTAGATAATCTAGCTATCTAGCTGATAGATAGCTAGATTGATAAATAGCTAGATAGATAGCTAGATAGCTAGATTGATAGATCGCTAGATAGCTAGATAGCTAGCTAGATTGATAGATAGCTAGATATTTAGATTGATAGATAGCTAGATAGCTAACTAGATAGCTAGCTAGATTGATAGCTAGATAGATAGCTAGATTGATAGATAGCTAGATAAATAGCTAGATAGCTAGATAGATATCTAGATTGATAGCTAGATAGCTAGATAGATAGATAGATAGATAGATTGATAGATAGCTAGATAGCTAGATGATCTAGCTATCTAGCTGATAGATAGCTAGATTGATAAATAGCTAGATAGATAGCTAGATAGATAGATAGATAGCTAGATAGCTAGACAGATAGCTAGATAGCTAGATACAAAGCTAGATAGATAGCTAGATAAATAGCTAGATTGATAGATCGCTAGATAGCTAGCTAGATAGCTAGATAGACAGATAGACAGATAGACAGATAGACAGATAGACAGATAGACAGATAGACAGATAGACAGATAGACAGATAGACAGATAGACAGATAGACAGATAGACAGATAGACAGATAGACAGATAGATAGATAGATAGATAGATAGATAGATAGATAGATAGATAGATAGATAGATAGATAGATAGATAGATAGATAGATAGATAGATAGATAGATAGATAGATAGATAGATTGATAGATAGCTAGATAGCTAGATTGATAGATAGCTAGATAGCTAGATAGTTAGATAGACAGCTAGATTGGTAGATAGCTAGATAGATAGCTAGATTGATAGATAGCTAGCAGATAGATAGATAGATAGATAGATAGATAGATAGATAGATAGATAGATAGATAGATAGCTAGCTAGCTAGATAGATAGATAGATAGATTGATAGATAGCTAGATAGCTAGATTGATAGAGAGCTAGATAGCTAGATAGATAGCTAGCTAGCGAGATAGCTAGACAGATAGCTAGATAGCTAGCTAGATTGATAGATAGCTAGATATCTAGATTGATAGATAGCTAACTAGATAGCTAGATAGCTAGCTAGATTGATAGCTAGATAGATAGCTAGATTGATAGATAGCTAGGTAGTTAGATAATCTAGCTATCTGGCTGATAGATAGCTAGATTGATAGATAGCTAGATAGCTAGATAGATAGCTAGCTAGATAGCTAGATAGATAGCTAGATTGATAGATAGCTAGATAGCTAGATTGATAGACAGCTAGATTGATAGATAGCTAGATAGAAAGCTAAATTGATAGAAAGCTAGAAAGATAGATAGCTAGATAGCTAGATAGCTAGATAGATAGCTAGATAGATAGCTAGATAGGTAGATAGATAGCTAGATAGCTAGATAGATAGATAGCTAGATAGCTAGATAGATAGCTAGATAGCTAGATAGAAAGCTAGATAGATAGCTAGATAGATAGCTAGATAGATAGATAGATAAATAGCTAGATAGCTAGATTGATAGATCGCTAGATAGCTAGCTAGATAGCTTGATAGATAGATAGATAGATAGATAGATAGATAGATAGATAGATAGATAGATAGATAGATAGATAGATAGATAGATAGATAGATAGATAGATAGATAGATAGAGAGATAACTAGATAGATAGCTAGATAGTTAGATAGCTAGATAGCTAGATAGATAGCTAGATGGCTAGATAGCTAGATAGTTAGCTAGATAGCTAGATAGATAGCTAGATAGGTAGCTAGATAGCTAGCTAGATTGATAGATAGCTAGATAGCTAGATTGATAGATAGCTAGAGAGCTAGATAGCTAGATAGATAGCTAGATTGATATACAGCTAGATAGATAACTAGATTGATAGATAGCTAGATAGCTAGCTGTTAGATAGCTAGATTGATAGATAGCTAGATAGATAGCTAGATAGCTAGATAGCTAGATAGATAGCTAGATAGCTAGATAGACAGCTTGATAGATAGCTAGATAAATAGCTAGATAGCTAGATTGATAGATCGCTAGATAGCTAGATAGCTAGCTAGATTGATAGATAGCTAGATATTTAGATTGATAGATAGCTAGATAGCTAACTAGATAGCTAGCTAGATTGATAGCTAGATAGATAGCTAGATTGATAGATAGCTAGATAAATAGCTAGATAGCTAGATAGATATCTAGATTGATAGCTAGATAGATAGATAGATAGATTGATAGATAGCTAGATAGCTAGATAATCTAGCTATCTAGCTGATAGATAGCTAGATTGATAAATAGCTAGATAGATAGCTAGATAGCTAGATAGATAGCTAGATAGCTAGACAGATAGCTAGATAGCTAGATACAAAGCTAGATAGATAGCTAGATAAATAGCTAGATTGATAGATCGCTAGATAGCTAGCTGGATAGCTAGATAGCTAGATAGCTTGATAGCTAGATAACTAGATAGACAGATAGACAGATAGACAGATAGACAGATAGACAGATAGATAGATAGATAGATAGATAGATAGATAGATAGATAGATAGATAGATAGATAGATAGATAGATAGATAGATAGATAGATAGATAGATAGATAGATAGATAGATAGATAGATAGATAGATAGATAGATAGATAGATAGATAGATAGATAGATAGATAGATAGATAGATAGATAGATTGATAGATAGCTAGATAGCTAGATTGATAGATAGCTAGATAGCTAGATAGCTAGATAGACAGCTAGATTGGTAGATAGCTAGATAGATAGCTAGATTGATAGATAGCTAGCTGATAGATAGATAGATAGATAGATAGATAGATAGATAGATAGATAGATAGATAGCTAGATAGCTAGATAGATAGATAGATAGCTAGATAGATAGATAGATAGATAGCTAGATTGATAGATAGCTAGATAGCTAGATTGATAGAGAGCTAGATAGCTAGATAGATAGCTAGATAGCTAGATAGCTAGACAGATAGCTAGATAGCTAGCTAGATTGATAGATAGCTAGATATCTAGATTGATAGATAGCTAGATAGCTAGCTAGATTGATAGCTAGATAGATAGCCAGATTGATAGATAGCTAGGTAGTTAGATAATCTAGCTATCTGGCTGATAGATAGCTAGATTGATAGATAGCTAGATAGATAGCTAGATAGCTAGCTAGCTAGATAGCTAGATAGCTAGCTAGATTGATAGATAGCTAGATAGCTAGATTGATAGACAGCTAGATTGATAGATATCTAGATAGAAAGCTAAATTGATAGAAAGCTAGAAAGATAGATAGCTAGATAGCTAGATAGCTAGCTAGATAGCTAGATAGCTAGAAAGATAGATAGATAGCTAGATAACTAGATTGATAGATAGATAGATAGATAGATAGATAGATAGATAGATAGATAGATAGATAGATAGATAGATAGATAGATAGATAGATAGATAGATAGATAGATAGATAGATAGATAGATAGATAGATAGATAGATAGATAGATAGATAGATAGATAGATAGATAGATAGTTAGATAGCTAGATAGCTAGATAGCTAGATAGCTAGATATATAGCTAGATGGCTAGATAGCTAGATAGATAGCTAGATAGCTAGATAGATAGCTAGATAGCTAGCTAGATTGATAGATAGCTAGATAGCTAGATTGATAGATAGCTAGATAGATAGCTAGATTGATAGATAGCTAGATAGATAACTAGATTGATAGATAGCTAGATAGCTAGCTGATAGATAGCTAGATTGATAGATAGCTAGATAAATAGCTAGATAGCTAGATAGATAGCTAGCTAGCTAGATAGATAGCGTGATAGATAGCTAGATAAATAGCTAGATAGCTAGATTGATAGATCGCTAGATAGCTAGATAGATAGATAGCTAGATAGCTAGCTAGATTGATAGATAGCTAGATATTTAGATTGATAGATAGCTAGATAGCTAACTAGATAGCTAGATAGCTAGCTAGATTGATAGCTAGATAGATAGCTAGATTGATAGATAGCTAGGTAGTTAGATAATCTACCTGATAGTTAGCTAGATTGATAGATATCTAGATAGCTAGATAGATAGCTAGATAGCTAGATAGATAGCTAGCTAGATAGCTAGCTAGATTGATAGATAGCTAGATAGCTAGATTGATAGATAGCTAGATTGATAGATAGCTAGATAGCTAGCTAGATTGATAGATAGCTAGATTGATAGATAGCTAGATAGCTAGATTGATAGATAGCTAGATAGCTACATTGATAGATAGCTGAATAGATAGCTAGATAGCTAGATAGATAGCTAGATGGCTAGATAGCTAGATAGATAGCTAGATAGATAGCTAGATAGCTAGCTAGATAGCTAGCTAGAATGGGTTTTAGATGTCAGAGAAAGGGTGCACTGCCAGTATGGAAGCACTTTTAGAACTAAGTAGGGTGTGGTGCAACTGGGTGAGTGGATAACCATATAACCACTCCGAACACAGAGACCCGGGAGAACACAAGAGGGATAAGATGTCCACAAGACATCGAGTCCGGACGAGGCCATTGAGCAAGTTCTAATATTCGCGGGATACGAAAGAGTATAGAAATAAAGTGATTGACTGCTACACCTTCTCCCGGGCAACCCATAGCAAGCGCATTACGCTTGAAAGCCAATTTAACTCATTTTGAAATTGAGATTGGACGGTTTTTGGGCCCTTCCGGGTCGGAAATATCACCGGAAGAGCGACCGCTTGGTCCAAACACAACCATTGGAGCCCTGAAGATTCGCGAGATGCGATGAAACACGTGTCGGCTGGTTGTTCACAAGCTGTGATTGATTAAAACAAGGAGACCAAGATTTCTTTACAAATACTCGTCTATTCATTTACACCAACTAGCATATTATTGTTGTTTCTCTGCACTGTATTGAACATTGTATTTGAACACATTGTGCCCATTATTTGTACCTTTTAAGTGTGTGCATAGGGTATGTCTCTATTAGATAGCTAGCTAGATTGATAGATAGCTAGATAGCTAGATAGATAGCTTGATAGATAGCTAGATAAATAGCTAGATAGCTAGATTGATAGATCGCTAGATAGCTAGATAGCTAGCTAGATTGATAGATAGCTAGATATTTAGATTGATAGATAGCTAGATAGCTAACTAGATAGCTAGCTAGATTGATAGCTAGATAGATAGCTAGATTGATAGATAGCTAGATAAATAGCTAGATAGCTAGATAGATATCTAGATTGATAGCTAGATAGATAGATAGATAGATTGATAGATAGCTAGATAGCTAGATAATCTAGCTATCTAGCTGATAGATAGCTAGATTGATAAATAGCTAAATAGATAGCTAGATAGCTAGATAGATAGCTAGATAGCTAGACAGATAGCTAGATAGCTAGATACAAAGCTAGATAGATAGCTAGATAAATAGCTAGATTGATAGATCGCTAGATAGCTAGCTGGATAGCTAGATAGCTTGATAGCTAGATAACTAGATAGACAGATAGACAGATAGACAGATAGACAGATAGACAGATAGACAGATAGACAGATAGATAGATAGATAGATAGATAGATAGATAGATAGATAGATAGATAGATAGCTAGATTGATAGATAGCTAGATAGCTAGATTGATAGATAGCTGGATAGCTAGATAGCTAGATAGACAGCTAGATTGGTAGATAGCTAGATAGATAGCTAGATTGATAGATAGCTAGCTGATAGATAGATAGATAGATAGATAGCTAGATAGCTAGATAGACAGCTAGATAGATAGATAGATAGATAGATAGATAGATAGATAGATAGATAGATAGATAGATAGATAGATAGATAGATAGATAGATAGATAGCTAGATTGATAGATAGCTAGATAGCTAGATTGATAGAGAGCTAGATAGCTAGATAGATAGCTAGATAGCTAGATAGCTAGACAGATAGCTAGATAGCTAGCTAGATTGATAGATAGCTAGATATCTAGATTGATAGATAGCTAGATAGCTAACTAGATAGCTAGATAGCTAGCTAGATTGATAGCTAGATAGATAGCTAGATTGATAGATAGCTAGGTAGTTAGATAATCTAGCTATCTGGCTGATAGACAGATAGACAGATAGACAGATAGATAGATAGATAGATAGATAGATAGATAGATAGATAGATAGATAGATAGATAGATAGATAGATAGATAGATAGATAGATAGATAGATAGATAGATAGATAGATAGATAGCTAGATTGATAGATAGCTAGATAGCTAGATAGTTAGATAGACAGCTAGATTGGTAGATAGCTAGATAGATAGCTAGATTGATAGATAGCTAGCTGATAGATAGATAGATAGATAGATATATAGATAGCTAGATAGATAGCTAGCTAGCTAGATAGATAGATAGATAGATAGCTAGATTGATAGATAGCTAGATTGATAGAGAGCTAGATAGCTAGATAGATAGCTAGCTAGCTAGATAGCTAGACAGATAGCTAGATAGCTAGCTAGATTGATAGATAGCTAGATATCTAGATTGATAGATAGCTAACTAGATAGCTAGATAGCTAGATAGCTAGCTAGATTGATAGCTAGATAGATAGCTAGATTGATAGATAGCTAGGTAGTTAGATAATCTAGCTATCTGGCTGATAGATAGCTAGATTGATAGATAGCTAGATAGCTAGATAGATAGCTAGCTAGATAGCTAGATAGCTAGCTAGATTGATAGATAGCTAGATAGCTAGATTGATAGACAGCTAGATTGATAGATAGCTAGATAGAAAGCTAAATTGATAGAAAGCTAGAAAGATAGATAGCTAGATAGCTAGATAGCTAGATAGATAGCTAGATAGATAGCTAGATAGATAGCTAGATAGCTAGATAGATAGATAGCTAGATAGCTAGATAGATAGCTAGATAGCTAGATAGAAAGCTAGATAGATAGCTAGATAGATAGCTAGATAGATAGCTAGATAAATAGCTAGATAGCTAGATTGATAGATCGCTAGATAGCTAGATAGATAGATAGATAGATAGATAGATAGATAGATAGATAGATAGATAGATAGATAGATAGATAGATAGATAGATAGATAGATAGATAGATAGATAGATAGATAGATAGATAGATAGATAGATAGATAGATAGATAGATAGATAGATAGATAGATAGATAGATAGATAACTAGATAGATAGCTAGATAGTTAGATAGCTAGATAGCTAGATAGATAGCTAGATGGCTAGATAGCTAGATAGATAGCTAGATAGCTAGATAGATAGCTAGATAGGTAGCTAGATAGATAGCTAGATTGATAGATAGCTAGATAGCTAGATTGATAGATAGCTAGAGAGCTAGATAGCTAGATAGATAGCTAGATTGATATACAGCTAGATAGATAACTAGATTGATAGATAGCTAGATAGCTAGCTGTTAGATAGCTAGATTGATAGATAGCTAGATAGATAGCTAGATAGCTAGATAGCTAGATAGATAGCTAGATAGCTAGATAGACAGCTTGATAGATAGCTAGATAAATAGCTAGATAGCTAGATTGATAGATCGCTAGATAGCTAGATAGCTAGCTAGATTGATAGAAAGCTAGATATTTAGATTGATAGATAGCTAGATAGCTAACTAGATAGCTAGCTAGATTGATAGCTAGATAGATAGCTAGATTGATAGATAGCTAGATAAATAGCTAGATAGCTAGATAGATATCTAGATTGATAGCTAGATAGATAGATAGATAGATTGATAGATAGCTAGATAGCTAGATAATCTAGCTATCTAGCTGATAGATAGCTAGATTGATAAATAGCTAGATAGATAGCTAGATAGCTAGATTGATAGATCGCTAGATAGCTAGATAGCTAGCTAGATTGATAGATAGCTAGATATTTAGATTGATAGATAGCTAGATAGCTAACTAGATAGCTAGCTAGATTGATAGCTAGATAGATAGCTAGATTGATAGATAGCTAGATAAATAGCTAGATAGCTAGATAGATATCTAGATTGATAGCTAGATAGCTAGATAGATAGATAGATTGATAGATAGCTAGATAGCTAGATAATCTAGCTATCTAGCTGATAGATAGCTAGATTGATAAATAGCTAGATAGATAGCTAGATAGATAGATAGATAGCTAGATAGCTAGACAGATAGCTAGATAGCTAGATACAAAGCTAGATAGATAGCTAGATAAATAGCTAGATTGATAGATCGCTAGATAGCTAGCTAGATAGCTAGATAGCTTGATAGCTAAATAACTAGATAGACAGATAGACAGATAGACAGATAGACAGATAGACAGATAGACAGATAGATAGATAGATAGATAGATAGATAGATAGATAGATAGATAGATAGATAGATAGATAGATAGATAGATAGATAGATAGATAGATAGATAGATAGATAGATAGATAGATAGATAGATAGATAGATAGATAGATAGATTGATAGATAGCTAGATAGCTAGATTGATAGATAGCTAGATAGCTAGATAGATAGCTAGCTAGATAGCTAGATAGATAGCTAGATTGATAGATAGCTAGATAGCTAGATTGATAGACAGCTAGATTGATAGATAGCTAGATAGAAAGCTAAATTGATAGAAAGCTAGAAAGATAGATAGCTAGATAGCTAGATAGATAGCTAGATAGATAGCTAGATAGGTAGATAGATAGCTAGATAGCTAGATAGATAGATAGCTAGATAGCTAGATAGATAGCTAGATAGCTAGATAGAAAGCTAGATAGATAGCTAGATAGATAGCTAGATAGATAGATAGATAAATAGCTAGATAGCTAGATTGATAGATCGCTAGATAGCTAGCTAGCTAGCTAGATAGCTTGATAGATAGATAGATAGATAGATAGATAGATAGATAGATAGATAGATAGATAGATAGATAGATAGATAGATAGATAGATAGATAGATAGATAGATAGATAGATAGATAGATAGATAGATAGATAGATAGATAGATAGATAGATAGATAGATAGATAGATAGATAGATAGATAGATAGAGAGATAACTAGATAGATAGCTAGATAGTTAGATAGCTAGATAGCTAGATAGATAGCTAGATGGCTAGATAGCTAGATAGTTAGCTAGATAGCTAGATAGATAGCTAGATAGGTAGCTAGATAGCTAGCTAGATTGATAGATAGCTAGATAGCTAGATTGATAGATAGCTAGAGAGCTAGATAGCTAGATAGATAGCTAGATTGATATACAGCTAGATAGATAACTAGATTGATAGATAGCTAGATAGCTAGCTGTTAGATAGCTAGATTGATAGATAGCTAGATAGATAGCTAGATAGCTAGATAGCTAGATAGATAGCTAGATAGCTAGATAGACAGCTTGATAGATAGCTAGATAAATAGCTAGATAGCTAGATTGATAGATCGCTAGATAGCTAGATAGCTAGCTAGATTGATAGATAGCTAGATATTTAGATTGATAGATAGCTAGATAGCTAACTAGATAGCTAGCTAGATTGATAGCTAGATAGATAGCTAGATTGATAGATAGCTAGATAAATAGCTAGATAGCTAGATAGATATCTAGATTGATAGCTAGATAGATAGATAGATAGATTGATAGATAGCTAGATAGCTAGATAATCTAGCTATCTAGCTGATAGATAGCTAGATTGATAAATAGCTAGATAGATAGCTAGATAGCTAGATAGATAGCTAGATAGCTAGACAGATAGCTAGATAGCTAGATACAAAGCTAGATAGATAGCTAGGTAAATAGCTAGATTGATAGATCGCTAGATAGCTAGCTGGATAGCTAGATAGCTAGATAGCTAGATAGCTAGATAGCTAGATAGCTTGATAGCTAGATAACTAGATAACTAGATAGACAGATAGACAGATAGACAGATAGACAGATAGACAGATAGACAGATAGACAGATAGACAGATAGACAGATAGACAGATAGATAGATAGATAGATAGATAGATAGATAGATAGATAGATAGATAGATAGATAGATAGATAGATAGATAGATAGATAGATAGATAGATAGATAGATAGATAGATAGATAGATAGATAGATAGATAGATAGATAGATAGATAGATAGATAGATAGATAGATAGATTGATAGATAGCTAGATAGCTAGATTGATAGATAGCTAGATAGCTAGATAGCTAGATAGACAGCTAGATTGGTAGATAGCTAGATAGATAGCTAGATTGATAGATAGCTAGCTGATAGATAGATAGATAGATAGATAGATAGATAGATAGATAGCTAGATAGCTAGATAGATAGATAGATAGCTAGATAGATAGATAGATAGATAGATAGCTAGATTGATAGATAGCTAGATAGCTAGATTGATAGAGAGCTAGATAGCTAGATAGATAGCTAGATAGCTAGATAGCTAGACAGATAGCTAGATAGCTAGCTAGATTGATAGATAGCTAGATATCTAGATTGATAGATAGCTAGATAGCTAGCTAGATTGATAGCTAGATAGATAGCCAGATTGATAGATAGCTAGGTAGTTAGATAATCTAGCTATCTGGCTGATAGATAGCTAGATTGATAGATAGCTAGATAGCTAGATAGATAGCTAGATAGATAGCTAGCTAGATAGCTAGATAGCTAGCTAGATTGATAGATAGCTAGATAGCTAGATTGATAGACAGCTAGATTGATAGATATCTAGATAGAAAGCTAAATTGATAGAAAGCTAGAAAGATAGATAGCTAGATAGCTAGATAGCTAGCTAGATAGCTAGATAGCTAGATAGATAGATAGATAGCTAGATAACTAGATAGATAGATAGATAGATAGATAGATAGATAGATAGATAGATAGATAGATAGATAGATAGATAGATAGATAGATAGATAGATAGATAGATAGATAGATAGATAGATAGATAGATAGATAGATAGATAGATAGTTAGATAGCTAGATAGCTAGATAGCTAGATATATAGCTAGATGGCTAGATAGCTAGATAGATAGCTAGATAGCTAGATAGATAGCTAGATAGCTAGCTAGATAGCTAGCTAGATTGATAGATAGCTAGATAGCTAGATTGATAGATAGCAAGATAGATAGCTAGATTGATAGATAGCTAGATAGATAACTAGATTGATAGATAGCTAGATAGCTAGCTGATAGATAGCTAGATTGATAGATAGCTAGATAAATAGCTAGATAGCTAGATAGATAGCTAGCTAGCTAGATAGATAGCGTGATAGATAGCTAGATAAATAGCTAGATAGCTAGATTGATAGATCGCTATCTAGCTAGATAGATAGATAGCTAGATAGCTAGCTAGATTGATAGATAGCTAGATATTTAGATTGATAGATAGCTAGATAGCTAACTAGATAGCTAGATAGCTAGCTAGATTGATAGCTAGATAGATAGCTAGATTGATAGATAGCTAGGTAGTTAGATAATCTACCTGATAGTTAGCTAGATTGATATATATCTAGATAGCTAGATAGATAGCTAGATAGCTAGATAGATAGCTAGCTAGATAGCTAGCTAGATTGATAGATAGCTAGATAGCTAGATTGATAGATAGCTAGATTGATAGATAGCTAGATAGCTAGCTAGATTGATAGATAGCTAGATTGATAGATAGCTAGATAGCTAGATTGATAGATAGCTAGATAGCTACATTGATAGATAGCTGAATAGATAGCTAGATAGCTAGATAGATAGCTAGATGGCTAGATAGCTAGATAGATAGCTAGATAGATAGCTAGATAGCTAGCTAGATAGCTAGCTAGAATGGGTTTTAGATGTCAGAGAAAGGGTGCACTGCCAGTATGGAAGCACTTTTAGAACTAAGTAGGGTGTGGTGCAACTGGGTGAGTGGATAACCATATAACCACTCCGAACACAGAGACCCGGGAGAACACAAGAGGGATAAGATGTCCACAAGACATCGAGTCCGGACGAGGCCATTGAGCAAGTTCTAATATTCGCGGGATACGAAAGAGTATAGAAATAAAGTGATTGACTGCTACACCTTCTCCCGGGCAACCCATAGCAAGCGCATTACGCTTGAAAGCCAATTTAACTCATTTTGAAATTGAGATTGGACGGTTTTTGGGCCCTTCCGGGTCGGAAATATCACCGGAAGAGCGACCGCTTGGTCCAAACACAACCATTGGAGCCCTGAAGATTCGCGAGATGCGATGAAACACGTGTCGGCTGGTTGTTCACAAGCTGTGATTGATTAAAACAAGGAGACCAAGATTTCTTTACAAATACTCGTCTATTCATTTACACCAACTAGCATATTATTGTTGTTTCTCTGCACTGTATTGAACATTGTATTTGAACACATTGTGCCCATTATTTGTACCTTTTAAGTGTGTGCATAGGGTATGTCTCTATTAGATAGCTAGCTAGATTGATAGATAGCTAGATAGCTAGATAGATAGCTAGATAGTTAGATAGATAGTTAGATAGCTAGATAGCTAGATAGATAGCTAGATGGCTAGATAGCTAGATAGATAGCTAGAAACCATCTCTTGACCCGTCTAAGCCGGAGAGTTACCGTCCTATCTCGCTGCTGCCCTGGCCAGCTAAGATGACAGAGGCCCATGTCAATCTGGCCCTGTCTGAACACTTAGCCCGGTCCAATGCCCTCGATCCCACACAGAATGGCTTCCGTGCTGGCCACAGCACGGAGACTGCCCTTCTGGTGATGGTGGAACATCTCCGTGCAAGGTTGGATGCTGGTCAGACGGCGGCGCTGATCTTGTTAGATCTCAGCGCCGCATTCGATACTGTATCGCACAGCATCCTCCTCAGGCGGCTCGAGGAGATTGGTATCGGTGGCCAGGCGTTGCAATGGTTCCGCTCCTTCCTAGACAACCGCTCCTTCTGTGTTGCCATCCCTCCCTTCAAGTCCGGGTTCCAGCCTCTGGCCATGGGGGTTCCGCAGGGATCCTCGCTGAGTCCCACGCTGTTCAACCTCTACGTGAGACCGCTGGCTGATGTCGCAAGGCAGTGGGGCCTAACCATGGTCTCATATGCCGACGACACACAGCTGGCGGTTACTCTCAGCGGGGATGCGGAACAGGATGCCCCCAGGTTTCAGTCCGGACTGAAGGCGGTGGCCAGCTGGTTGACAGGTAATTGTCTCCAGCTCAATGCCACAAAAACAGAGGTTATGGTTGTCGGGAAGGGAGTGGAGCTCTGGGGCGATCAGTGGTGGCCTTCGGAGTTGGGCCCCACTCCGACCCCTGTGCCGGAGGTGAAGAACCTCGGGGTCTGGTTAGACGCTGGTCTTACATTTATAGGGCACACCAAAAAAATCGCAGCCTGTTGCTTCGGTCTCCTAAGAGGGTTAAGGCCGGTGCTCAAGTTCTTCGGCGCCCCTACCAGACAGCTTGTGGTCCAGGCAACCATCATCTCTCGTCTGGACTACGCCAGCTCTTTGCTGGCGGGGGCTGTAGGAGAGTAGGGTCTGCTATCCTATGGTCACCCCAAATTTTTGCTTTTTGCTTCACTGGTTTCTGACTTAATGTGGCTGTGGGCCTGCTAATCAGACCCACAGCCTGCTGTTCTCTCTCTAAATTGATGCCACTGCACTCTAGGTGCATTACGAATTGGAACTGGTTCACCTTATGAGCCCCTGTAATAGTGCACCCTAGGTGCCCAGGGCATAGGTGTATCCAAGGCCTACCAGGGGCTGCAGCACGTATTGTGCCACCCCTGGCCTGGCCTCCATCTTTGACACAACTGGCTGAACACTCAGCTGGGGTAAGTCGGTGTAACCACCTCTTACTTAGGTACAGTATGCCTGTGCCTAACCCTAAACTGGACACATATGTTCCTATCAGCCACTCCTATGGAAGGCCTCATCAATCCTGGAGGCAGAGTGCTTGGAAATATGTGAGATGGTGCTCTAGCATGAGCTGAGCCTGTCTGCAGCTGTCGGGAACCACTCCCTAAGCTGTTCCGGGATATTGCCATACCATATACTCTTAAGTGCATTATAATCCTCGCGGTTAAATGCTATCTTTGGTTTGGCTTTATCAAAACATGTCGAGTAAGGTGTCATACGAATTGGAATACTATCCCCTCGCCAGTTCTGGCGACGGGGATAGCATTCCACCCTTCTAGAGGGACACGACATGTGTGTAGCCTTAACCCCGGTTAAAGTTAAACAGAGCCTCAGCATCACAAAATGGATGCTGCCACCACAGACACAAGTCTGGCCTCCTGCTGCTGACCGAAACTCGGCAGATGGTGGCCTGGACAAAGGGTTTCCTGCCTTGGGAGGTGCGAGCACCACCCCAGACAGGATTTTGTGTATTGGGTAGGACAGGGCTGAATAGAATCAGACATGCCCGGGGCACACAAGGTGTCCCCGTGCATAGGCCAGCCCAAACCGGTTCTGGGGCCTTCCAGCCCCAGTCCTGGCGCGGAGCTGGACAAAGGAAAGGGGGTGTAACCGCCCCCCTTCCTGGTTCCTCCCAGAGGAGGGACCTAGTAGGTGATCCACCCCCTAGATTGGAATAAGAGGGGGAGCAGTGCCATTGCACAGCAGATCATCCCGAAATCAACTTAAACTAAGAAGAAGACTGGACTTCGACATTCTGCTGCACAGAAGACTGAAGAAGAATCTCCCTTGTGGCCAAGGAGTGACCACCCTGTGAACACAGGTACCAACCAGCGACTCGACGTCTGCTTTGCCGCCGCCTCCCGCCGGAGCCCGAGCCCAGAGCCCGACAAGAACCAGATTCCCAGACCTCTCAGAGCCCGATCCACAGTCCCTGCAAAGAAGGGACCCGTGGAGGCACAGAGTGACGTGGGACCGGACCTCTTGAAAGACACCCGAAAAGCTGACTGCGCAGCTTCTGAGGCATCCTCGACGTTGTGCTTTGGGGATTGAGAACCCCCACCACCGAGCAGCCCTTGCACCGAAGATCAGCCCCCCAGCATCTCCACGATCTGCGTGGGGCCCTTTTGCACTGTGCCACTCGACGCGCCATCCCGGCCACTAGCCACGCGGCCAGCGGCCATCTTGGCGACGAACCCGAAGATTTAAACAGCAGGTCTGGTTGCTCCAGACCTACCCAAGCTCCTGTGAAAAGGAGCACCCGCTCTGACCTTGCTGGTCCGAGTGAACAGCATCTTTCAACTTCTGCGTGGCTTGCATTTGCCAAGGCCTGTTTGCTCCGATCAGGTCGCCGACACCGCCAACAGCGAGAAGCCTACGTGGGACAGCTCGTGACCGACTCCTGGACGTCCTCGACCCCGGGTATCCACGTGGCTGCAGAAAGAAGCTACCCGACAACGCCTGTTTGCACCCGACATCACCTGGTTCCACTCTGGTTCCACGGCAGTCACTGGCTAGTGACTTTGAACACTGTCCCCTCTGCTTTCAGGTCTTCACATCTACAGATCCACCCTTGGATCCACCGGAACTCTTCTCATCGAGCCGCCTGCAGCATCTTCAGCTCCAAGCACCATCGACCAGCGTGACGAAACCCGACACATCTTCGACCCTGTGCACCCGCTTCCTGTGGGTGAGGTAACTCAGCTCCGCCGGTGCTCCTGCACTGGTACACATCCCAAGGGCCTGTGTTTTAAGTTTCAGCTCCGTAGGTCACTCGGAAGGTTCCTAACTTTCTAACTTTGTGCTTTTTACGCACCATAGACTTTGTATTGAGAAGTGCGTGCACTTTGAACACTGCACCCGAGTCCCGTGGGCCTTTCCCGACTTAGCTAACTCCAGTCTCGAATAGCTCCAGCGATTCCCAAGGCCCTAGGCCTCTTCACTTTCCTCCTGGTATCTCTTATACCACTTATTTAGTATATGGTTTAGGTGGCCCCTAGGGCTCATCCATATTGTGCAACTTTTGTGTATTTTAAACTGTCTTGTGATTTAACGCTTGTGCTTCTGTGCTCATAAAGAGTCCAGGGGATTTTAATAGTTAATAAATCAATATATATTTTCAATATATATCTGTGTGGTGTCCCTTTCATTTGGTATTCAAGGGGGTTGTGTATGGTATAACAGCTGGCTTCACATGCCTTTCAGAGTTTAGCCTAAGACTGCTTTGTCCACGTTACCACTAGGATAACTGGTCTACAAGGTTGAATTACAACCATCATCATAAGGGTTGCTTGGCATGGTACAAAGTGATCACTAGAATTAGTGAGCATTATATACCAGGCCAACTTCTCACATTGGTGAGCAGCGGATTGGGATCTGAGCTTGCTGTTGTTTTACCATTACAATCTTTGAGATTATCATTTGAAAGATCATACAGGTACCTGCTAGGTACATATAAAACAAGACTAGTATACTTAAGTTCTACTGAACTTAGTTGTTGTAGAGCAAAGGGAGTAGCACACCCTAGCTACAACTACTAGATAGGTTTAGTAGGTAAACACCAGTGTAGGTAGATTGCAACACATCCACCCACACTAGAGCAATGTCTGGAACAGAGGGGTCCAGTGGACTTACTCCTGTTGAGAGTGACCCTCCAAGGGCACCGTCCCAGTTTGCTATTTTTCCTTTTAAGGAATTAAGACAGCTTTGTGTCTTAAGGGGTCTGAAGACAGGGCCTACCCCTACTACAGACCACCTAAGAGAGCTCTTGGATCAGTCTGAGGCTCTAAAGACCTCTAAAGCAAACCCCACAGGGAATGCTGAAGGAGGCCATCCTTCAGAGGATGACACTGTAGACACCCCTACCCCTATCATCCTAGTAGATGAGGAAGCCTCCACCACTGGAGCTCCTCAAGTAGATGTAGAGGAAGAGGAAGAAGAAGAGGAGGAGGAGGTGGAAAGCAGTGAGTCAGATGATGACAGAGATAGTCAGGTGCTGGTCAGTAGACTGAACCAGGCTAACTTAAGTCAACTTGGGAATGAATCAGGTAACAACCCATTCAGACCCCCAGGTGGACTTAACCAGGGCCATAGGAGGAGAAGGCATCACTCAGGTGAATCCAACACCTCCCATGTCTCTAGAGGCTCTCATGGTCACTCCAGAAAGGAGATGACTAGCCCTCAGAGAAGGGAACATGAGGCCAAGATGAGAGAGGCTGAGCTTAGGATCCAGAGGCAAGAGTTAGAGGTTGCCCTGGCTAAGGAGAAACTTGCTAGAGCAAGACAGCCTAGAGAGAGTGGGGTAATAGAACCCACTGGTGGCAGCAATATCCACAAGGATAAAGACAGGTCTTTTGATAATAGAAACCTGAGTAAGATTGTGCCCCCCTACAAAGCTGGGGATGACATCCATAAATGGATTACTGCAATGGAGAGAGCCTGCAGAGTACAGCAGATCCCTCAGGAGCAGTGGGCAGCAATCTTGTGGCTCTCCTTTGAAGGTAGAGGCCGAGACAGACTCCTCACAGTTAGTGATGGGGATTCTAGAAACTACCTGGTCCTGAAGAGTGCTCTGATTGATGGGTTAGGCTTAACCACTGAACAGTACAGGTTAATGTTCAGAGATACCCAGAAGACACAGACTCAGGACTGGTCTGAATTTGTTGAGTGTGCCACTAAGGCTCTGGAGGGATGGTTGCTGGGAAGCAAGGTTACAGACTATGAAGGATTGTACAATTTGCTGATGAGAGAACAAATTTTAAATAATTGTCAGAACCAGCAGTTGCATCAACATTTGGTTGACTCAGATTTGACCTCTCCCCAAGAATTGGGAAAGAGGGCAGATAAATGGGTAAGAACCAGAGTTAAGCAAAAGAACCAGAACCAGAACCAGGGTGGTGACCAGAAGAAAACAGACCAGAAGGGTGGGGAGCAGAAAGCTAAAGACCAGAAGTCTTCAACAGGGCCCCAAACTGAGACAGAGGGTGGGTCCCAAACTTCCAAGAAGAAGAAGAAAGAAGGTCAGAAGAAACCCTGGTGTAAAACTTGTAAGAACACCTCTCACTGGACAAGTGAGTGTAAAAAGGGTGGAGCCCCCAGCACTGCAGCCCCTAAGGCACCTGCACCCACTAGTACAGTTAGCAGTGTTGGTCCTTGTAGGAGAGTAGGGTCTGCTATCCTATGGTCACCCCAAATTTTTGCTTTTTGCTTCACTGGTTTCTGACTTAATGTGGCTGTGGGCCTGCTAATCAGACCCACAGCCTGCTGTTCTCTCTCTAAATTGATGCCAATGCACTCTAGGTGCATTACGAATTGGAACTGGTTCACCTTATGAGCCCCTGTAATAGTGCACCCTAGGTGCCCAGGGCATAGGTGTATCCAAGGCCTACCAGGGGCTGCAGCACGTATTGTGCCACCCCTGGCCTGGCCTCCATCTTTGACACAACTGGCTGAACACTCAGCTGGGGTAAGTCGGTGTAACCACCTCTTACTTAGGTACAGTATGCCTGTGCCTAACCCTAAACTGGACACATATGTTCCTATCAGCCACTCCTATGGAAGGCCTCATCAATCCTGGAGGCAGAGTGCTTGGAAATATGTGAGATGGTGCTCTAGCATGAGCTGAGCCTGTCTGCAGCTGTCGGGAACCACTCCCTAAGCTGTTCCGGGATATTGCCATACCATATACTCTTAAGTGCATTATAATCCTCGCGGTTAAATGCTATCTTTGGTTTGGCTTTATCAAAACATGTCGAGTAAGGTGTCATACGAATTGGAATACTATCCCCTCGCCAGTTCTGGCGACGGGGATAGCATTCCACCCTTCTAGAGGGACACGACATGTGTGTAGCCTTAACCCCGGTTAAAGTTAAACAGAGCCTCAGCTCCACAAAATGGACGCTGCCACCACAGACACAAGTCTGGCCTCCTGCTGCTGACCGAAACTCGGCAGATGGTGGCCTGGACAAAGGGTTTCCTGCCTTGGGAGGTGCGAGCACCACCCCAGACAGGATTTTGTGTATTAGGTAGGACAGGGCTGAAAAGAATCAGACATGCCCGGGGCACACAAGGTGTCCCCGTGCATAGGCCAGCCCAAACCGGTTCTGGGGCCTTCCAGCCCCAGTCCTGGCGCGGAGCTGGACAAAGGAAAGGGGGTGTAACCGCCCCCCTTCCTGGTTCCTCCCAGAGGAGGGACCTAGTAGGTGATCCACCCCCTAGATTGGAATAAGAGGGGGAGCAGTGCCATTGCACAGCAGATCATCCCGAAATCGACTTAAACTAAGAAGAAGACTGGACTTCGACATTCTGCTGCACAGAAGACTGAAGAAGAATCTCCCTTGTGGCCAAGGAGTGACCACCCTGTGAACACAGGTACCAACCAGCAACTCGACGTCTGCTTTGCCGCCGCCTCCCGCCGGAGCCCGAGCCCAGAGCCCGACAAGAACCAGATTCCCAGACCTCTCAGAGCCCGATCCACAGTCCCTGCAAAGAAGGGACCCGTGGAGGCACCGAGTGACGTGGGACCGGACCTCTTGGAAGACACTCGTAAAGCTGACTGCGCAGCTTCTGAGGCATCCTCGACGTTGTGCTTTGGGGATTGAGAACCCCCACCACCGAGCAGCCCTTGCACCGAAGATCAGCCCCCCAGCATCTCCACGATCTGCGTGGGGCCCTTTTGCACTGTGCCACTCGACGCGCCATCCCGGCCACTAGCCACGCGGCCAGCGGCCATCTTGGCGACGAACCCGAAGATTTAAACAGCAGGTCTGGTTGCTCCAGACCTACCCAAGCTCCTGTGAAAAGGAGCACCCGCTCTGACCTTGCTGGTCCGAGTGAACAGCATCTTTCAACTCCTGCGTGGCTTGCATTTGCCAAGGCCTGTTTGCTCCGATCAGGTCGCCGACACCGCCAACAGCGAGAGGCCTACGTGGGACAGCTCGTGACCGACTCCTGGACGTCCTCGACCCCGGGTATCCACGTGGCTGCAGAAAGAAGCTACCCGACAACGCCTGTTTGCACCCGACATCACCTGGTTCCACTCTGGTTCCACGGCAGTCACTGGCTAGTGACTTTGAACACTGTCCCCTCTGCTTTCAGGTCTTCACATCTACAGATCCACCCTTGGATCCACCGGAACTCTTCTCATCGAGCCGCCTGCAGCATCTCCTGCTCCAAGCACCATCGACCAGCGTGACGAAACCCGACACATCTTCGACCCTGTGCACCCGCTTCCTGTGGGTGAGGTAACTCAGCTCCGCCGGTGCTCCTGCACTGGTACACATCCCAAGGGCCTGTGTTTTAAGTTTCAGCTCCGTAGGTCACTCGGAAGGTTCCTAACTTTCTAACTTTGTGCTTTTTACGCACCATAGACTTTGTATTGAGAAGTGCGTGCACTTTGAACACTGCACCCGAGTCCCGTGGGCCTTTCCCGACTTAGTTAACTCCAGTCTCGAATAGCTCCAGCGATTCCCAAGGCCCTAGGCCTCTTCACTTTCCTCCTGGTATCCCTTATACCACTTATTTAGTATATGGTTTAGGTGGCCCCTAGGGCTCATCCATATTGTGCAACTTTTGTGTATTTTAAACTGTCTTGTGATTTTACGCTTGTGCTTCTGTGCTCATAAAGAGTCCAGGGGATTTTAATAGTTAATAAATCAATATATATTTTCAATATATATCTGTGTGGTGTCCCTTTCATTTGGTATTCAAGGGGGTTGTGTATGGTATAACAGCTGGCTTCACATGCCTTTCAGAGTTTAGCCTAAGACTGCTTTGTCCACGTTACCACTAGGATAACTGGTCTACAAGGTTGAATTACAACCATCATCATAAGGGTTGCTTGGCATGGTACAAAGTGATCACTAGAACTAGTGAGCATTATATACCAGGCCAACTTCTCACATTGGTGAGCAGCGGATTGGGATCTGAGCTTGCTGTTGTTTTACCATTACAATCTTTGAGATTATCATTTGAAAGATCATACAGGTACCTGCTAGGTACATATAAAACAAGACTAGTATACTTAAGTTCTACTGAACTTAGTTGTTGTAGAGCAAAGGGAGTAGCACACCCTAGCTACAACTACTAGGTAGGTTTAGTAGGTAAACACCAGTGTAGGTAGATTGCAACACATCCACCCACACTAGAGCAATGTCTGGAACAGAGGGGTCCAGTGGACTTACTCCTGTTGAGAGTGACCCTCCAAGGGCACCATCCCAGTTTGCTATTTTTCCCTTTAAGGAATTAAGACAGCTTTGTGTCTTAAGGGGTCTGAAGACAGGGCCTACCCCTACTACAGACCACCTAAGAGAGCTCTTGGATCAGTCTGAGGCTCTAAAGACCTCTAAAGCAAACCCCACAGGGAATGCTGAAGGAGGCCATCCTTCAGAGGATGACACTGTAGACACCCCTACCCCTATCATCCTAGTAGATGAGGAAGCCTCCACCACTGGAGCTCCTCAGGTAGATGAAGAGGAAGAAGAAGAAGAGGAGGAGGAGGTGGAAAGCAGTGAGTCAGATGATGACAGAGATAGTCAGGTGCTGGTCAGTAGACTGAACCAGGCTAACTTAAGTCAACTTGGGAATGAATCAGGTAACAACCCATTCAGACCCCCAGGTGGACTTAACCAGGGCCATAGGAGGAGAAGGCATCACTCAGGTGAATCCAACACCTCCCATGTCTCTAGAGGCTCTCATGGTCACTCCAGAAAGGAGATGACTAGCCCTCAGAGAAGGGAACATGAGGCCAAGATGAGAGAGGCTGAGCTTAGGATCCAGAGGCAAGAGTTAGAGGTTGCCCTGGCTAAGGAGAAACTTGCTAGAGCAAGACAGCCTAGAGAGAGTGGGGTAATAGAACCCACTGGTGGCAGCAATATCCACAAGGATAAAGACAGGTCTTTTGATAATAGAAACCTGAGTAAGATTGTGCCCCCCTACAAAGCTGGGGATGACATCCATAAATGGATCACTGCAATGGAGAGAGCCTGCAGAGTACAGCAGATCCCTCAGGAGCAGTGGGCAGCAATCTTGTGGCTCTCCTTTGAAGGTAGAGGCCGAGACAGACTCCTCACAGTTAGTGATGGGGATTCTAGAAACTACCTGGTCCTGAAGAGTGCTCTGATTGATGGGTTAGGCTTAACCACTGAACAGTACAGGTTAATGTTCAGAGATACCCAGAAGACACAGACTCAGGACTGGTCTGAATTTGTTGAGTGTGCCACTAAGGCTCTGGAGGGATGGTTGCTGGGAAGCAAGGTTACAGACTATGAAGGATTGTACAATTTGCTGATGAGAGAACAAATTTTAAATAATTGTCAGAACCAGCAGTTGCATCAACATTTGGTTGACTCAGATTTGACCTCTCCCCAAGAATTGGGAAAGAGGGCAGATAAATGGGTAAGAACCAGAGTTAAGCAAAAGAACCAGAACCAGAACCAGGGTGGTGACCAGAAGAAAACAGACCAGAAGGGTGGGGAGCAGAAAGCTAAAGACCAGAAGTCTTCAACAGGGCCCCAAACTGAGACAGAGGGTGGGTCCCAAACTTCCAAGAAGAAGAAGAAAGAAGGTCAGAAGAAACCCTGGTGTAAAACTTGTAAGAACACCTCTCACTGGACAAGTGAGTGTAAAAAGGGTGGAGCCCCCAACACTGCAGCCCCTAAGGCACCTGCACCCACTAGTACAGTTAGCAGTGTTGGTCCTCAAGCCAAGGGTTTAGTGGGAATCACTTTGGGAACTGAAGGAGATTCTGACCTAGTCAGAACCCTTACACAGGCTGTTCTGGTTTGTGAAGGGGACATAGATTTGACCCCTGACATAAGTCCCAGTAACCTGGGCAAATACAGACAGACACCTTTGATTAACAACAAAGTGGCTCAAGCTTACAGGGACACATGTGCCAGTGTCACTATGGTGACACCTAACTTTGTGGACCCTGGACAATACATGCCAGGCGATGATTACCTGGTGACCAATGCCAGCAATGTCACTACTACACATAGTGTGGCACTTGTTAACTTTTCCTGGGGAGGGGTAACTGGCCTAAAGAAAGTTGTGGTTAGTGCTGATCTCCCAGTAGAATGTTTGTTGGGCAATGACCTGGAGAACTCTCTATGGTCAGAAGTTGAGTACAGGACTCATGCAGAGATGTTAGGGATATCATCACATGTCCTTGCTGTGACCAGGTCACAGGCCAAAAAGTGCCTCTCTGAACCTCAGGTCTTGGATCCTGGAACAATGGACCAAGTACCTCCCAAGAAGAAGAACAGGAGGGTTAAGGCTGTGCCTTCCCAACTGCCTACAAGTGAGGATCAGGCTTCACAGGAAACTGATCTAGAGACCCCTGAAGGAACTGTCCCTGAAGAACTTGAACCTGATCAGGTTGAGTTTCTGGGGACAGGGGGACCTTCTAGGGCAGACTTGGGGCAGGCTCAGTTAACCTGTCCTTCTCTTGAACCCCTCAGACAGCAGGCTGCTGCTGAGGCTGCTGGGAATGCTCAAGGTGCCCATAAAGTATATTGGGACGATGGACTCCTTTATTCAGAGGCTAGAGACCCCAAGCCTGGTGCTACCAGGAGGTTGGTTATACCTCTGCAATTTAGGGGCTTCCTACTCACCTTGGCCCATGATATTCCTTTAGCAGGACACCTAGGCCAGAACAAGACTTGGGACAGGCTTGTCCCTCACTTTCACTGGCCTCACATGTCTGAAGACACCAAGGAGTTTTGTCGCTCCTGTGAAACCTGCCAAGCCAGTGGTAAAGCAGGTGGAACAACAAAGGCCCCCCTGATACCACTACCTGTGGTGGGGGTTCCCTTTGAGAGAGTGGGGATTGATATTGTTGGTCCAATGGATCCCCCTACAGCATCTGGGCACAGATTCATACTGGTGGTAGTGGATCATGCCACCAGGTACCCAGAGGCAATTCCCCTTAGGACCACAACAGCTCCTGTTGTGGCCAGGGCCTTACTTGGAGTTTTCTCCAGAGTGGGGTTTCCTAAGGAGGTAATATCAGATAGAGGTACCAACTTCATGTCTGGATATTTGACAGCTATGTGGAAGGAATGTGGTGTAAACTACAAGTTCACCACTCCTTATCACCCACAATGCAATGGGCTTGTTGAGAGATTTAACAAGACCCTAAAGGGCATGATTAAAGGATTACCTGAAAAGCTCAGGCGAAGATGGGACATCCTTCTGCCCTGCCTTTTGTTCGCTTACAGAGAGGTCCCTCAAAAGGGGGTTGGCTTCAGCCCCTTTGAATTGTTGTTTGGGCACCCTGTAAGAGGACCCCTGTGTCTTGTGAAGGAAGGATGGGAGTTACCTCTCAAAAAGCCTAAACAGGACATAGTGGACTATGTACTTGGTCTCCGCTCCAGGATGGCAGAGTACATGGAAAAGGCATCCAAAAACCTTGAGGCTAGCCAAGAATTACAAAAAGCTTGGCATGACCAAAAGGCTGTCCTTGTTGAGTTTCAGCCTGGACAGAAGGTATGGGTGTTGGAGCCAGTGGCCCCAGCAGCACTCCAAGACAAATGGTCTGGACCCCATACAGTTCTGGAAAAGAAGGGAGAGGTTACCTACTTGGTGGACCTAGGAACTCCCAGGAGCCCCCACAGGGTGCTCCATGTGAACAGACTGAAGGCATATGTCAGCAGGGCAGACATGGGCTTGCTCATGGCTACAGATGAGGGACAGGAGGAAGAGAGTGACCCTCTCCCAGACCTGCTCACTCAGAACCCTGAGGATGGTTCAGTTGATGGTGTGGCCTTAGGTGACAACCTCACTGAGCATCAGCAACATGACTGCAGACAAGTTCTACAGGCATATGGGCATATGTTCTCCTTGACACCCAGTCAGACTAACTGGTGTACACATGTGGTGGACACTGGTGACAGTCTTCCTGTAAAGAGCAAAATTTACAGGCAACCTGACCACGTCAGGGACTGTATAAAGACTGAGGTGCAAAAGATGCTGGAATTAGGTGTCATTGAGCCTTCAGAGAGCCCCTGGGCTAGCCCAGTGGTTCTGGTCCCCAAACCTCACACCAAAGATGGCAAGAGAGAGATGAGGTTCTGTGTGGATTACAGAGGACTCAATGCTGTCACCAGGACAGATGCACACCCTATTCCAAGGGCAGATGAGCTCATTGACAAGTTGGCTTCTGCCAAATATTTGAGCACATTTGACTTGACAGCTGGCTACTGGCAAATCAGGTTAGCTGAGGAGTCTAAAGCCAAGACAGCATTTTCTACCCCTAGTGGGCATTATCAGTTTGTGGTGATGCCCTTTGGTTTGAAAAATGCACCTGCCACCTTCCAAAGGTTGGTGAACCAAGTCCTCACTGGGTTGGATGACTTTTGTGCAGCTTATCTGGACGATATTGCTGTCTTTAGCTCCACCTGGGAGGATCACCTGATCCACCTGAAGGAAGTGCTTGAGGCTCTGCAGAAGGCAGGCCTCACTATCAAGGCAACAAAGTGCCAGATAGGGCAGAGCAGGGTTGTATACCTGGGCCACCTTGTAGGTGGAGGCCAAGTTCAACCACTGGAGAGTAAGATCCAGACCATCAAGGACTGGTCCCCTCCAACTACCCAGACTCAGGTCAGAGCTTTCTTGGGCCTGACTGGGTACTACAGGAAGTTTGTTAAGAACTATGGGTCCATTGTGACTCCTCTTAATGATCTGACATCCAAGAAGATGCCCAAAAAGGTTCAGTGGACAGAAATCTGTCAAAAGGCATTTGATGACCTGAAGAAGGCCATGTGCTCTGCACCTATCCTGAAGAGTCCTGACTACTCAAGAGAGTTCATTGTCCAAACAGATGCTTCTGAGTTGGGAGTGGGAGCAGTGCTTTCACAGCTTAATGTAGATGGCCAGGACCAGCCCATTGCTTTCATTAGCAGAAGGCTGACCCCCAGAGAGAAACGTTGGTCAGCTATAGAGAGGGAGGCCTTTGCTGTGGTGTGGGCCCTGAAGAAGTTGAGACCATACTTATTTGGCACTCACTTCAAGATTCAGACCGACCATAAGCCCCTCCTATGGCTTAATCAGATGAAGGGTGAAAACCCCAAACTACTCAGGTGGTCCATTTCCCTACAGGGGATGGACTTTACAGTGGAGCACCGCCCAGGGACTGACCATGGCAACGCAGATGGTCTCTCCAGGTACTTCCACTTAGAACATGAAGACACAACTGGTCAAGGTTAGTCTAATGTCCCTGCGTTTGGGGGGGGGTTATGTAGGAGAGTAGGGTCTGCTATCCTATGGTCACCCCAAATTTTTGCTTTTTGCTTCACTGGTTTCTGACTTAATGTGGCTGTGGGCCTGCTAATCAGACCCACAGCCTGCTGTTCTCTCTCTAAATTGATGCCAATGCACTCTAGGTGCATTACGAATTGGAACTGGTTCACCTTATGAGCCCCTGTAATAGTGCACCCTAGGTGCCCAGGGCATAGGTGTATCCAAGGCCTACCAGGGGCTGCAGCACGTATTGTGCCACCCCTGGCCTGGCCTCCATCTTTGACACAACTGGCTGAACACTCAGCTGGGGTAAGTCGGTGTAACCACCTCTTACTTAGGTACAGTATGCCTGTGCCTAACCCTAAACTGGACACATATGTTCCTATCAGCCACTCCTATGGAAGGCCTCATCAATCCTGGAGGCAGAGTGCTTGGAAATATGTGAGATGGTGCTCTAGCATGAGCTGAGCCTGTCTGCAGCTGTCGGGAACCACTCCCTAAGCTGTTCCGGGATATTGCCATACCATATACTCTTAAGTGCATTATAATCCTCGCGGTTAAATGCTATCTTTGGTTTGGCTTTATCAAAACATGTCGAGTAAGGTGTCATACGAATTGGAATACTATCCCCTCGCCAGTTCTGGCGACGGGGATAGCATTCCACCCTTCTAGAGGGACACGACATGTGTGTAGCCTTAACCCCGGTTAAAGTTAAACAGAGCCTCAGCTCCACAAAATGGACGCTGCCACCACAGACACAAGTCTGGCCTCCTGCTGCTGACCGAAACTCGGCAGATGGTGGCCTGGACAAAGGGTTTCCTGCCTTGGGAGGTGCGAGCACCACCCCAGACAGGATTTTGTGTATTAGGTAGGACAGGGCTGAAAAGAATCAGACATGCCCGGGGCACACAAGGTGTCCCCGTGCATAGGCCAGCCCAAACCGGTTCTGGGGCCTTCCAGCCCCAGTCCTGGCGCGGAGCTGGACAAAGGAAAGGGGGTGTAACCGCCCCCCTTCCTGGTTCCTCCCAGAGGAGGGACCTAGTAGGTGATCCACCCCCTAGATTGGAATAAGAGGGGGAGCAGTGCCATTGCACAGCAGATCATCCCGAAATCGACTTAAACTAAGAAGAAGACTGGACTTCGACATTCTGCTGCACAGAAGACTGAAGAAGAATCTCCCTTGTGGCCAAGGAGTGACCACCCTGTGAACACAGGTACCAACCAGCAACTCGACGTCTGCTTTGCCGCCGCCTCCCGCCGGAGCCCGAGCCCAGAGCCCGACAAGAACCAGATTCCCAGACCTCTCAGAGCCCGATCCACAGTCCCTGCAAAGAAGGGACCCGTGGAGGCACCGAGTGACGTGGGACCGGACCTCTTGGAAGACACTCGTAAAGCTGACTGCGCAGCTTCTGAGGCATCCTCGACGTTGTGCTTTGGGGATTGAGAACCCCCACCACCGAGCAGCCCTTGCACCGAAGATCAGCCCCCCAGCATCTCCACGATCTGCGTGGGGCCCTTTTGCACTGTGCCACTCGACGCGCCATCCCGGCCACTAGCCACGCGGCCAGCGGCCATCTTGGCGACGAACCCGAAGATTTAAACAGCAGGTCTGGTTGCTCCAGACCTACCCAAGCTCCTGTGAAAAGGAGCACCCGCTCTGACCTTGCTGGTCCGAGTGAACAGCATCTTTCAACTCCTGCGTGGCTTGCATTTGCCAAGGCCTGTTTGCTCCGATCAGGTCGCCGACACCGCCAACAGCGAGAGGCCTACGTGGGACAGCTCGTGACCGACTCCTGGACGTCCTCGACCCCGGGTATCCACGTGGCTGCAGAAAGAAGCTACCCGACAACGCCTGTTTGCACCCGACATCACCTGGTTCCACTCTGGTTCCACGGCAGTCACTGGCTAGTGACTTTGAACACTGTCCCCTCTGCTTTCAGGTCTTCACATCTACAGATCCACCCTTGGATCCACCGGAACTCTTCTCATCGAGCCGCCTGCAGCATCTCCTGCTCCAAGCACCATCGACCAGCGTGACGAAACCCGACACATCTTCGACCCTGTGCACCCGCTTCCTGTGGGTGAGGTAACTCAGCTCCGCCGGTGCTCCTGCACTGGTACACATCCCAAGGGCCTGTGTTTTAAGTTTCAGCTCCGTAGGTCACTCGGAAGGTTCCTAACTTTCTAACTTTGTGCTTTTTACGCACCATAGACTTTGTATTGAGAAGTGCGTGCACTTTGAACACTGCACCCGAGTCCCGTGGGCCTTTCCCGACTTAGTTAACTCCAGTCTCGAATAGCTCCAGCGATTCCCAAGGCCCTAGGCCTCTTCACTTTCCTCCTGGTATCCCTTATACCACTTATTTAGTATATGGTTTAGGTGGCCCCTAGGGCTCATCCATATTGTGCAACTTTTGTGTATTTTAAACTGTCTTGTGATTTTACGCTTGTGCTTCTGTGCTCATAAAGAGTCCAGGGGATTTTAATAGTTAATAAATCAATATATATTTTCAATATATATCTGTGTGGTGTCCCTTTCATTTGGTATTCAAGGGGGTTGTGTATGGTATAACAGCTGGCTTCACATGCCTTTCAGAGTTTAGCCTAAGACTGCTTTGTCCACGTTACCACTAGGATAACTGGTCTACAAGGTTGAATTACAACCATCATCATAAGGGTTGCTTGGCATGGTACAAAGTGATCACTAGAACTAGTGAGCATTATATACCAGGCCAACTTCTCACAGTCCTCAAGCCAAGGGTTTAGTGGGAATCACTTTGGGAACTGAAGGAGATTCTGACCTAGTCAGAACCCTTACACAGGCTGTTCTGGTTTGTGAAGGGGACATAGATTTGACCCCTGACATAAGTCCCAGTAACCTGGGCAAATACAGACAGACACCTTTGATTAACAACAAAGTGGCTCAAGCTTACAGGGACACATGTGCCAGTGTCACTATGGTGACACCTAACTTTGTGGACCCTGGACAATACATGCCAGGCGATGATTACCTGGTGACCAATGCCAGCAATGTCACTACTACACATAGTGTGGCACTTGTTAACTTTTCCTGGGGAGGGGTAACTGGCCTAAAGAAAGTTGTGGTTAGTGCTGATCTCCCAGTAGAATGTTTGTTGGGCAATGACCTGGAGAACTCTCTATGGTCAGAAGTTGAGTACAGGACTCATGCAGAGATGTTAGGGATATCATCACATGTCCTTGCTGTGACCAGGTCACAGGCCAAAAAGTGCCTCTCTGAACCTCAGGTCTTGGATCCTGGAACAATGGACCAAGTACCTCCCAAGAAGAAGAACAGGAGGGTTAAGGCTGTGCCTTCCCAACTGCCTACAAGTGAGGATCAGGCTTCACAGGAAACTGATCTAGAGACCCCTGAAGGAACTGTCCCTGAAGAACTTGAACCTGATCAGGTTGAGTTTCTGGGGACAGGGGGACCTTCTAGGGCAGACTTGGGGCAGGCTCAGTTAACCTGTCCTTCTCTTGAACCCCTCAGACAGCAGGCTGCTGCTGAGGCTGCTGGGAATGCTCAAGGTGCCCATAAAGTATATTGGGACGATGGACTCCTTTATTCAGAGGCTAGAGACCCCAAGCCTGGTGCTACCAGGAGGTTGGTTATACCTCTGCAATTTAGGGGCTTCCTACTCACCTTGGCCCATGATATTCCTTTAGCAGGACACCTAGGCCAGAACAAGACTTGGGACAGGCTTGTCCCTCACTTTCACTGGCCTCACATGTCTGAAGACACCAAGGAGTTTTGTCGCTCCTGTGAAACCTGCCAAGCCAGTGGTAAAGCAGGTGGAACAACAAAGGCCCCCCTGATACCACTACCTGTGGTGGGGGTTCCCTTTGAGAGAGTGGGGATTGATATTGTTGGTCCAATGGATCCCCCTACAGCATCTGGGCACAGATTCATACTGGTGGTAGTGGATCATGCCACCAGGTACCCAGAGGCAATTCCCCTTAGGACCACAACAGCTCCTGTTGTGGCCAGGGCCTTACTTGGAGTTTTCTCCAGAGTGGGGTTTCCTAAGGAGGTAATATCAGATAGAGGTACCAACTTCATGTCTGGATATTTGACAGCTATGTGGAAGGAATGTGGTGTAAACTACAAGTTCACCACTCCTTATCACCCACAATGCAATGGGCTTGTTGAGAGATTTAACAAGACCCTAAAGGGCATGATTAAAGGATTACCTGAAAAGCTCAGGCGAAGATGGGACATCCTTCTGCCCTGCCTTTTGTTCGCTTACAGAGAGGTCCCTCAAAAGGGGGTTGGCTTCAGCCCCTTTGAATTGTTGTTTGGGCACCCTGTAAGAGGACCCCTGTGTCTTGTGAAGGAAGGATGGGAGTTACCTCTCAAAAAGCCTAAACAGGACATAGTGGACTATGTACTTGGTCTCCGCTCCAGGATGGCAGAGTACATGGAAAAGGCATCCAAAAACCTTGAGGCTAGCCAAGAATTACAAAAAGCTTGGCATGACCAAAAGGCTGTCCTTGTTGAATTTCAGCCTGGACAGAAGGTATGGGTGTTGGAGCCAGTGGCCCCAGCAGCACTCCAAGACAAATGGTCTGGACCCCATACAGTTCTGGAAAAGAAGGGAGAGGTTACCTACTTGGTGGACCTAGGAACTCCCAGGAGCCCCCACAGGGTGCTCCATGTGAACAGATTGAAGGCATATGTCAGCAGGGCAGACATGGGCTTGCTCATGGCTACAGATGAGGGACAGGAGGAAGAGAGTGACCCTCTCCCAGACCTGCTCACTCAGAACCCTGAGGATGGCTCAGTTGATGGTGTGGCCTTAGGTGGCAGCCTCACTGAACATCAGCAACATGACTGCAGACAAGTTCTACAGGCATACAGGCATATGTTCTCCTTGACCCCCAGTCAGACTAACTGGTGTACCCATGTGGTGGACACTGGTGACAGTCTTCCTGTAAAGAGCAAGATTTACAGGCAACCTGACCACGTCAGGGACTGTATAAAGACTGAGGTGCAAAAGATGCTGGAATTAGGTGTCATTGAGCCTTCAGAGAGCCCCTGGGCTAGCCCAGTGGTTCTGGTCCCCAAACCTCACACCAAAGATGGCAAGAGAGAGATGAGGTTCTGGGTGGATTACAGAGGACTCAATGCTGTCACCAGGACAGATGCACACCCTATTCCAAGGGCAGATGAGCTCATTGACAAGTTGGCTTCTGCCAAATATTTGAGCACATTTGACTTAACAGCTGGCTACTGGCAAATCAGGTTAGCTGAGGAGTCTAAAGCCAAGACAGCATTTTCTACCCCTAGTGGGCATTATCAGTTTGTGGTGATGCCCTTTGGTTTGAAAAATGCACCTGCCACCTTCCAAAGGTTGGTGAACCAAGTCCTCACTGGGTTGGATGACTTTTGTGCAGCTTATCTGGACGATATTGCTGTCTTTAGCTCCACCTGGGAGGATCACCTGATCCACCTGAAGGAAGTGCTTGAGGCTCTGCAGAAGGCAGGCCTCACTATCAAGGCCACAAAGTGCCAGATAGGGCAGAGCAAGGTTGTATACCTGGGCCACCTTGTAGGTGGAGGCCAAGTTCAACCACTGGAGAGTAAGATCCAGACCATCAAGGACTGGTCCCCTCCAACTACCCAGACTCAGGTCAGAGCTTTCTTGGGCCTGACTGGGTACTACAGGAAGTTTGTTAAGAACTATGGGTCCATTGTGACTCCTCTTAATGATCTGACATCCAAGAAGATGCCCAAAAAGGTTCAGTGGACAGAAATCTGTCAAAAGGCATTTGATGACCTGAAGAAGGCCATGTGCTCTGCACCTATCCTGAAGAGTCCTGACTACTCAAGAGAGTTCATTGTCCAAACAGATGCTTCTGAGTTGGGAGTGGGAGCAGTGCTTTCACAGCTTAATGTAGATGGCCAGGACCAGCCCATTGCTTTCATTAGCAGAAGGCTGACCCCCAGAGAGAAACGTTGGTCAGCTATAGAGAGGGAGGCCTTTGCTGTGGTGTGGGCCCTGAAGAAGTTGAGACCATACTTATTTGGCACTCACTTCAAGATTCAGACCGACCATAAGCCCCTCCTATGGCTTAATCAGATGAAGGGTGAAAACCCCAAACTACTCAGGTGGTCCATTTCCCTACAGGGGATGGACTTTACAGTGGAGCACCGCCCAGGGACTGACCATGGCAACGCAGATGGTCTCTCCAGGTACTTCCACTTAGAACATGAAGACACAACTGGTCAAGGTTAGTCTAATGTCCCTGCGTTTGGGGGGGGGTTATGTAGGAGAGTAGGGTCTGCTATCCTATGGTCACCCCAAATTTTTGCTTTTTGCTTCACTGGTTTCTGACTTAATGTGGCTGTGGGCCTGCTAATCAGACCCACAGCCTGCTGTTCTCTCTCTAAATTGATGCCACTGCACTCTAGGTGCATTACGAATTGGAACTGGTTCACCTTATGAGCCCCTGTAATAGTGCACCCTAGGTGCCCAGGGCATAGGTGTATCCAAGGCCTACCAGGGGCTGCAGCACGTATTGTGCCACCCCTGGCCTGGCCTCCATCTTTGACACAACTGGCTGAACACTCAGCTGGGGTAAGTCGGTGTAACCACCTCTTACTTAGGTACAGTATGCCTGTGCCTAACCCTAAACTGGACACATATGTTCCTATCAGCCACTCCTATGGAAGGCCTCATCAATCCTGGAGGCAGAGTGCTTGGAAATATGTGAGATGGTGCTCTAGCATGAGCTGAGCCTGTCTGCAGCTGTCGGGAACCACTCCCTAAGCTGTTCCGGGATATTGCCATACCATATACTCTTAAGTGCATTATAATCCTCGCGGTTAAATGCTATCTTTGGTTTGGCTTTATCAAAACATGTCGAGTAAGGTGTCATACGAATTGGAATACTATCCCCTCGCCAGTTCTGGCGACGGGGATAGCATTCCACCCTTCTAGAGGGACACGACATGTGTGTAGCCTTAACCCCGGTTAAAGTTAAACAGAGCCTCAGCATCACAAAATGGATGCTGCCACCACAGACACAAGTCTGGCCTCCTGCTGCTGACCGAAACTCGGCAGATGGTGGCCTGGACAAAGGGTTTCCTGCCTTGGGAGGTGCGAGCACCACCCCAGACAGGATTTTGTGTATTGGGTAGGACAGGGCTGAATAGAATCAGACATGCCCGGGGCACACAAGGTGTCCCCGTGCATAGGCCAGCCCAAACCGGTTCTGGGGCCTTCCAGCCCCAGTCCTGGCGCGGAGCTGGACAAAGGAAAGGGGGTGTAACCGCCCCCCTTCCTGGTTCCTCCCAGAGGAGGGACCTAGTAGGTGATCCACCCCCTAGATTGGAATAAGAGGGGGAGCAGTGCCATTGCACAGCAGATCATCCCGAAATCAACTTAAACTAAGAAGAAGACTGGACTTCGACATTCTGCTGCACAGAAGACTGAAGAAGAATCTCCCTTGTGGCCAAGGAGTGACCACCCTGTGAACACAGGTACCAACCAGCGACTCGACGTCTGCTTTGCCGCCGCCTCCCGCCGGAGCCCGAGCCCAGAGCCCGACAAGAACCAGATTCCCAGACCTCTCAGAGCCCGATCCACAGTCCCTGCAAAGAAGGGACCCGTGGAGGCACAGAGTGACGTGGGACCGGACCTCTTGAAAGACACCCGAAAAGCTGACTGCGCAGCTTCTGAGGCATCCTCGACGTTGTGCTTTGGGGATTGAGAACCCCCACCACCGAGCAGCCCTTGCACCGAAGATCAGCCCCCCAGCATCTCCACGATCTGCGTGGGGCCCTTTTGCACTGTGCCACTCGACGCGCCATCCCGGCCACTAGCCACGCGGCCAGCGGCCATCTTGGCGACGAACCCGAAGATTTAAACAGCAGGTCTGGTTGCTCCAGACCTACCCAAGCTCCTGTGAAAAGGAGCACCCGCTCTGACCTTGCTGGTCCGAGTGAACAGCATCTTTCAACTTCTGCGTGGCTTGCATTTGCCAAGGCCTGTTTGCTCCGATCAGGTCGCCGACACCGCCAACAGCGAGAAGCCTACGTGGGACAGCTCGTGACCGACTCCTGGACGTCCTCGACCCCGGGTATCCACGTGGCTGCAGAAAGAAGCTACCCGACAACGCCTGTTTGCACCCGACATCACCTGGTTCCACTCTGGTTCCACGGCAGTCACTGGCTAGTGACTTTGAACACTGTCCCCTCTGCTTTCAGGTCTTCACATCTACAGATCCACCCTTGGATCCACCGGAACTCTTCTCATCGAGCCGCCTGCAGCATCTTCAGCTCCAAGCACCATCGACCAGCGTGACGAAACCCGACACATCTTCGACCCTGTGCACCCGCTTCCTGTGGGTGAGGTAACTCAGCTCCGCCGGTGCTCCTGCACTGGTACACATCCCAAGGGCCTGTGTTTTAAGTTTCAGCTCCGTAGGTCACTCGGAAGGTTCCTAACTTTCTAACTTTGTGCTTTTTACGCACCATAGACTTTGTATTGAGAAGTGCGTGCACTTTGAACACTGCACCCGAGTCCCGTGGGCCTTTCCCGACTTAGCTAACTCCAGTCTCGAATAGCTCCAGCGATTCCCAAGGCCCTAGGCCTCTTCACTTTCCTCCTGGTATCTCTTATACCACTTATTTAGTATATGGTTTAGGTGGCCCCTAGGGCTCATCCATATTGTGCAACTTTTGTGTATTTTAAACTGTCTTGTGATTTAACGCTTGTGCTTCTGTGCTCATAAAGAGTCCAGGGGATTTTAATAGTTAATAAATCAATATATATTTTCAATATATATCTGTGTGGTGTCCCTTTCATTTGGTATTCAAGGGGGTTGTGTATGGTATAACAGCTGGCTTCACATGCCTTTCAGAGTTTAGCCTAAGACTGCTTTGTCCACGTTACCACTAGGATAACTGGTCTACAAGGTTGAATTACAACCATCATCATAAGGGTTGCTTGGCATGGTACAAAGTGATCACTAGAATTAGTGAGCATTATATACCAGGCCAACTTCTCACAGGGGCTAACCAGGCTGAGCTAACCCGTCTGCAGCGGGTGCAGAACGCCGCGGCGAGAGCCATCGTTGGACTTCCTAAGTTCTGCCCGGTGTCTCATGTCATCCGCTCCCTGCACTGGCTCCCGGTTAGGAAGCGTATTCTCTTCAAGGTCTTGTGTCTGACCTTCAAAATCCTTAGAGGCATAGGCCCTGAGATCCTGGCCAACTCCATCTCTTTCTATGTCCCTACTCGTAATCTTCGATCTCAAGGTCAGGCCCTCGCTGTTGTCCCCAGATTTAGGCTCAGCAGGATGGGGGGCCGTTCTTTCAGGGTGAGAGCCGCGTCAATCTGGAACACCCTCCCAGTTGAAATTCGGCTGATAGAGGACTTGCTGTCGTTTCGTAGAGCCATAAAAACCTTCCTATTTTAGCTTCCCTGTTTTAGTACTTTTCTGTAGTATTATCTCCATGTTGTGTTATGACTGCTTCGTGTCTCTGCGCCGGGATGCTCCTTCGCTGGAGTCGCTGTGCGCACTATAAATTGTTATAACATAACATAACATAACATAGCTAGATAGATAGCTAGATAGCTAGCTAGATAGCTAGCTAGATTGATAGATAGCTAGATAGCTAGATTGATAGATAGCTAGATAGCTAGATAGATAGCTAGATTGATAGATAGCTAGATAGATAACTAGATTGATAGATAGCTAGATAGCTAGCTGATAGATAGCTAGATTGATAGATAGCTAGATAAATAGCTAGATAGCTAGATAGATAGCTAGCTAGCTAGATAGATAACGTGATAGATAGCTAGATAAATAGCTAGATAGCTAGATTGATAGATCGCTAGATAGATAGATAGATAGATAGCTAGATAGCTAGCTAGATTGATAGATAGCTAGATATTTAGATTGATAGATAGCTAGATAGCTAACTAGATAGCTAGATAGCTAGATAGATTGATAGCTAGATAGATAGCTAGATTGATAGATAGCTAGGTAGTTAGATAATCTACCTGATAGTTAGCTAGATTGATAGATATCTAGATAGCTAGATAGATAGCTAGATAGCTAGATAGATAGCTAGCTAGATAGCTAGATAGCTAGCTAGATTGATAGATAGCTAGATAGCTAGATTGATAGATAGCTAGATTGATAGATAGCTAGCTAGATTGATAGATAGCTAGATTGATAGATAGCTAGATAGCTAGATTGATAGATAGCTAGATAGCTACATTGATAGATAGCTGAATAGATCGCTAGATAGCTAGATAGATAGCTAGATGGCTAGATAGCTAGATAGATAGCTAGATAGATAGCTAGATAGCTAACTAGATAGCTAGCTAGAATGGGTTTTAGATGTCAGAGAAAGGGTGCACTGCCAGTATGGAAGCACTTTTAGAACTAAGTAGGGTGTGGTGCAACTGGGTGAGTGGATAACCATATAACCACTCCGAACACAGAGACCCGGGAGAACACAAGAGGGATAAGATGTCCACAAGACATCGAGTCCGGACGAGGCCATTGAGCAAGTTCTAATATTTGCGGGATACGAAAGAGTATAGAAATAAAGTGATTGACTGCTACACCTTCTCCCGGGCAACCCATAGCAAGCGCATTACGCTTGAAAGCCAATTTAATTCATTTTGAAATTGAGATTGGACGGTTTTTGGGCCCTTCCGGGTCGGAAATATCACCGGAAGAGCGACCGCTTGGTCCAAACACAACCATTGGAGCCCTGAAGATTCGCGAGATGCGATGAAACACGTGTCGGCTGGTTGTTCACAAGCTGTGATTGATTAAAACAAGGAGACCAAGATTTCTTTACAAATACTCGTCTATTCATTTACACCAACTAGCATATTATTGTTGTTTCTCTGCACTGTATTGAACATTGTATTTGAACACATTGTGCCCATTATTTGTACCTTTTAAGTGTGTGCACAGGGTATGTCTCTATTAGATAGCTAGCTAGATTGATAGATAGCTAGATAGGTAGATAGATAGCTAGATAGCTAGATAGCTAGCTAGATTGATAGATACCTAGATAGCTAGATAGATAGCTAGATAGCTAGATATCTAGATAGATAGCTAGATAGTTAGATAGCTAGATAGCTAGATAGATAGCTAGATGGCTAGATAGCTAGATAGATAGATAGATAGATAGATAGATAGATAGCTAGATAGATAGCTAGATAGGTAGCTAGATAGCTAGCTCGATTGATAGATAGCTAGATAGATAGCTAGATAGCTAGATAGATTGATAGATACCTAGATAGCTAGATAGATAGATCGCTAGATAGCTAGATAGCTAGCTAGATTGATAGATAGCTAGATATTTAGATTGATAGATAGCTAGATAGCTAACTAGATAGCTAGATTGATAGCTAGATAGATAGCTAGATTGATAGATATCTAGATAAATAGCTAGATAGCTAGATAGATATCTAGATTGATAGCTAGATAGCTAGATAGATAGATAGCTAGATAGATTGATAGATAGCTAGATAGCTAGATAATCTAGCTATCTAGCTGATAGATAGCTAGATTGATAAATAGCTAGATAGATAGCT
>NC_141691.1:1083173481-1083180981 GCF_964263255.1 Lissotriton vulgaris | reverse complement strand
TAGCTAGATGGCTAGATAGCTAGATAGATAGCTAGATAGCTAGATAGATAGCTAGATAGGTAGCTAGATAGCTAGCTAGATTGATAGATAGCTAGATAGCTAGATTGATAGATAGCTAGATAGCTAGATAGCTAGATAGATTGATATAAAGCTAGATAGATAACTAGATTGATAGATAGCTAGATAGCTAGCTAGATAGCTAGATAGATAGCTAGATAGCTAGATAGATAGCTTGACAGATAGCTAGATAAATAGCTAGATAGCTAGATTGATAGATCGCTAGATAGCTAGATAGCTAGCTAGATTGATAGATAGCTAGATAGATAGATTGATAGATAGCTAGATTGATAGATAGCTAGATAGCTAGCTAGATTGATAGATAGCTAGATTGATAGATAGCTAGATAGCTAGATTGATAGATAGCTAGATAGCTGAATAGATAGCTAGATAGCTAGATAGATAGCTAGATGGCTAGATAGCTAGATAGATAGCTAGATAGCTAGCTAGATAGGTAGCTAGATTGATAGATAGCTAGATAGATAGCTAGATAGCTAGATAGATTGATAGATACCTAGATAGCTAGATAGATAGCTAGATAGCTAGATATCTAGATAGATAGCTAGATAGCTAGATATCTAGATTGATAGATAGATAGATAGATAGATAGATAGATAGATAGATAGATAGATAGATAGATAGATAGATAGATAGATAGATAGATAGATAGATAGATAGATAGATAGATAGATAGATAGATAGATAGATAGATAGATTGATAGATAGCTAGATAGCTAGATTGATAGACAGCTAGATAGCTAGATAGATTGATATAAAGCTAGATAGATAACTAGATTGATAGATAGCTAGATAGCTAGCTGATAGATAGCTAGATTGATAGATAGCTAGATAGATAGCTAGATAGCTAGATAGATAGCTAGATAGCTAGATAGATAGCTTGACAGATAGCTAGATAAATAGCTAGATAGCTAGATTGATAGATCGCTAGATAGCTAGATAGCTAGCTAGATTGATAGATAGCTAGATATTTAGATTGGTAGATAGCTAGATAGCTAACTAGATAGCTAGCTAGATTGATAGCTAGATAGATAGCTTGATTGATAGATAGCTAGATAAATAGCTAGATAGCTAGATAGATATCTAGATTGATAGCTAGATAGCTAGATAGATAGATAGATAGATAGATAGATACAGATAGATAGATTAGATAGATAGATAGATAGATAGATAGATAGATAGATAGATAGATAGATAGATAGATAGATAGTTAGATAGCTAGATAGAGCTAGATGGCTAGATAGCTAGATAGATAGATAGATAGCTAGATAGATAGCTAGATAGCTAGCTAGATAGCTAGCTAGATTGATAGATAGCTAGATAGCTAGATTGATAGATAGCTAGATAGCTAGATAGATAGCTCGATTGATAGATAGCTAGATAGCTAGCTGATAGATAGCTAGATTGATAGATAGCTAGATAAATAGCTAGATAGCTAGATAGATAGCTAGCTAGCTAGATAGATAGCGTGATAGATAGCTAGATAAATAGCTAGATAGCTAGATTGATAGATCGCTAGATAGCTAGATAGATAGCTAGATAGCTAGCTAGATTGATAGATAGATAGATATTTAGATTGATAGATAGCTAGATAGCTAACTAGATAGCTAGATAGCTAGCTAGATTGATAGCTAGATAGATAGCTAGATTGATAGATAGCTAGGTAGTTAGATAATCTACCTGATAGTTAGCTAGATTGATAGATAGCTAGATAGCTAGATAGATAGCTAGATAGCTAGATAGATAGCTAGCTAGATAGCTAGATAGCTAGCTAGATTGATAGATAGCTAGATAGATAGATTGATAGATAGCTAGATTGATAGATAGCTAGATAGCTAGCTAGATTGATAGATAGCTAGATTGATAGATAGCTAGATAGCTAGATTGATAGATAGCTAGATAGCTGAATAGATAGCTAGATAGCTAGATAGATAGCTAGATGGCTAGATAGCTAGATAGATAGCTAGATAGCTAGCTAGATAGCTAGCTAGATTGATAGATAGCTAGATAGATAGCTAGATAGCTAGATAGATTGATAGATACCTAGATAGCTAGATAGATAGCTAGATAGCTAGATATCTAGATAGATAGCTAGATAGCTAGATATCTAGATTGATAGCTAGATAGCTAGATAGATAGATAGATTGATAGATAGCTAGATAGCTAGATAATATAGCTATCTAGCAGATAGATAGCTAGATTGATAAATAGCTAGATAGCTAGACAGATAGCTAGATAGATAGCTAGATAGCTAGATAGCTAGATAGCTAGATAGATAGCTAGATAGATAGCTAGATAGCTAGATAGATAGCTAGATAGCTAGATAGCTAGATAGCTAGATAGATAGCTAGATAGCTAGATAGAAAGCTAGATAGATAGCTAGATAGATAGCTAGATAGATATCTAGATAGATAGCTAGATAAATAGCTAGATAGCTAGATTGATAGATCGCTAGATAGCTAGCTAGCTAGCTAGATAGCTTGATAGATAGATAGATAGATAGATAGATAGATAGATAGATAGATAGATAGATAGATAGATAGATAGATAGATAGATAGATAGATAGATAGATAGATAGATAGATAGATAGATAGATAGATAGATAGATAGATAGATAGATAGATAGATAGATAGATAGATAGATAGATAGATAGATAGATAACTAGATAGATAGCTAGATAGTTAGATAGCTAGATAGCTAGATAGATAGCTAGATGGCTAGATAGCTAGATAGATAGCTAGATAGCTAGATAGATAGCTAGATAGGTAGCTAGATAGCTAGCTAGATTGATAGATAGCTAGATAGCTAGATTGATAGATACCTAGATAGCTAGATAGCTAGATAGATTGATATAAAGCTAGATAGATAACTAGATTGATAGATAGCTAGATAGCTAGCTAGATAGCTAGATAGATAGCTAGATAGCTAGATAGATAGCTTGACAGATAGCTAGATAAATAGCTAGATAGCTAGATTGATAGATCGCTAGATAGCTAGATAGCTAGCTAGATTGATAGATAACTAGATAGATAGATTGATAGATAGCTAGATTGATAGATAGCTAGATAGCTAGCTAGATTGATAGATAGCTAGATAGCTAGCTAGATTGATAGATAGCTAGATTGATAGATAGCTAGATAGCTAGATTGATAGATAGCTAGATAGCTGAATAGATAGCTAGATAGCTAGATAGATAGCTAGATGGCTAGATAGCTAGATAGATAGCTAGATAGCTAGCTAGATAGCTAGCTTGATTGATAGATAGCTAGATAGATAGCTAGATAACTAGATAGATTGATAGATACCTAGATAGCTAGATAGATAGCTAGATAGCTAGATATCTAGATAGATAGCTAGATAGCTAGATATCTAGATTGATAGCTAGATAGCTAGATATCTAGATTGATAGCTAGATAGCTAGATAGATAGATAGATTGATAGATAGCTAGATAATCTAGCTATCTAGCTGATAGATAGCTAGATTGATAAATAGCTAGATAGCTAGACAGATAGCTAGATAGATAGCTAGATAGCTAGATAGCTAGATAGATAGCTAGATAGAAAGCTAGATAGCTAGATAGATAGCTAGATAGCTAGATAGCTAGATAGCTAGATAGATAGCTAGATAGCTAGATAGAAAGCTAGATAGATAGCTAGATAGATATCTAGATAGATAGCTAGATAGCTAGATAATATAGCTATCTAGCTGATAGATAGCTAGATTGATAAATAGCTAGATAGCTAGACAGATAGCTAGATAGATAGCTAGATAGCTAGATAGCTAGATAGATAGATAGATAGCTAGATAGATAGCTAGATAGCTAGATAGATAGCTAGATAGCTAGATAGCTAGATAGCTAGATAGATAGCTAGATAGCTAGATAGAAAGCTAGATAGATAGCTAGATAGATAGCTAGATAGATATCTAGATAGATAGCTAGATAAATAGCTAGATAGCTAGATTGATAGATCGCTAGATAGCTAGCTAGATAGCTAGATAGCTTGATAGATAGATAGATAGATAGATAGATAGATAGATAGATAGATAGATAGATAGATAGATAGATAGATAGATAGATAGATAGATAGATAGATAGATAGATAGATAGATAGATAGATAACTAGATAGATAGCTAGATGGCTAGATAGCTAGATAGCTAGATAGATAGCTAGATGGTTAGATAGCTAGATAGATAGCTAGATAGCTAGATAGATAGCTAGATAGGTAGCTAGATAGCTAGCTCGATTGATAGATAGCTAGATAGCTAGATTGATAGATAGCTAGATAGCTAGATAGCTAGATAGATTGATATAAAGCTAGATAGATAACTAGATTGATAGATAGCTAGATAGCTAGCTAGATAGCTAGATAGATAGCTAGATAGCTAGATAGATAGCTTGACAGATAGCTAGATAAATAGCTAGATAGCTAGATTGATAGATCGCTAGATAGCTAGATAGCTAGCTAGATTGATAGATAGCTAGATAGATAGATTGATAGATAGCTAGATTGATAGATAGCTAGATAGCTAGCTAGATTGATAGATAGCTAGATTGATAGATAGCTAGATAGCTAGATTGATAGATAGCTAGATAGCTGAATAGATAGCTAGATAGCTAGATAGATAGCTAGATGGCTAGATAGCTAGATAGATAGCTAGATAGCTAGCTAGATAGCTAGCTAGATTGATAGATAGCTAGATAGATAGCTAGATAGCTAGATAGATTGATAGATACCTAGATAGCTAGATAGATAGCTAGATAGCTAGATATCTAGATAGATAGCTAGATAGCTAGATATCTAGATTGATAGATAGATAGATAGATAGATAGATAGATAGATAGATAGATAGATAGATAGATAGATAGATAGATAGATAGATAGATAGATAGATAGATAGATAGATAGATAGATAGATAGATAGATAGATAGATAGATAGATAGATAGATAGATAGATAGATAGATAGATAGATAGATAGATAGATAGATAGATAGATAGATTGATAGATAGCTAGATAGCTAGATTGATAGATAGCTAGATAGCTAGATAGCTAGATAGATTGATATAAAGCTAGATAGATAACTAGATTGATAGATAGCTAGATAGCTAGCTGATAGATAGCTAGATTGATAGATAGATAGATAGATAGATAGCTAGATAGCTAGATAGATAGCTAGATAGCTAGATAGATAGCTTGACAGATAGCTAGATAAATAGCTAGATAGCTAGATTGATAGATCGCTAGATAGCTAGATAGCTAGCTAGATTGATAGATAGCTAGATATTTAGATTGGTAGATAGCTAGATAGCTAACTAGATAGCTAGCTAGATTGATAGCTAGATAGATAGCTTGATTGATAGATAGCTAGATGAATAGCTAGATAGCTAGATAGATATCTAGATTGATAGCTAGATAGCTAGATAGATAGATAGATAGATAGATAGATAGATAGATAGATAGATAGATAGATAGATAGATAGATAGATAGATAGATAGATAGATGATAGATAGATAGATAGATAGATAGATAGATAGATAGATAGCTAGATAGCTAGATAATCTAGCTATCTAGCTGATAGATAGCTAGATTGATAAATAGCTAGATAGATAGCTAGATAGCTAGATAGATAGCTAGATAGCTAGACAGATAGCTAGATAGCTAGATACAAAGCTAGATAGATAGCTAGATAAATAGCTAGATTGATAGATCGCTAGATAGCTAGCTAGATAGCTAGATAGCTTGATAGCTAGATAACTAGATAGACAGATAGACAGATAGACAGATAGACAGATAGACAGATAGACAGATAGACAGATAGACAGATAGACAGATAGACAGATAGACAGATAGACAGATAGACAGATAGACAGATAGACAGATAGACAGATAGACAGATAGACAGATAGACAGATAGATAGATAGATAGATAGATAGATAGATAGATAGATAGATAGATAGATAGATAGATAGATAGATAGATAGATAGATAGATAGATAGATAGATAGATAGATAGACAGATAGACAGATAGATAGATAGATAGCTAGATAGCTAGATTGATAGATAGCTATATAGACAGCTAGATTGGTAGATAGCTAGATAGATAGCTAGATTGATAGATAGCTAGCTGATAGATAGATAGATAGGTAGCTAGATAGCTAGATAGATAGCTAGCTAGCTAGATAGATAGGTAGATAGATAGCTAGATTGAAATATAGCTAGATAGCTAGATTGATAGAGAGCTAGATAGCTAGATTGATAGACAGCTAGATTGATAGATAGCTAGATAGAAAGCTAAATTGATAGAAAGCTAGAAAGATAGATAGATAGATAGATAGATAGATAGATAGATAGATAGATAGATAGATAGATAGATAGATAGATAGATAGATAGATAGATAGATAGATAGATAGATAGATAGATAGATAGATAGATAGATAGATAGATAGATAACTAGATAGATAGATAACTAGATAGATAGCTAGATAGTTAGATAGATAGCTAGATGGCTAGATAGCTAGATAGATAGCTAGATAGCTAGATAGATAGCTAGATAGCTAGCTAGATAGCTAGCTAGATTGATAGATAGCTAGATAGCTAGATTGATAGATAGCTAGATAGCTAGATAGATAGCTAGATTGATAGATAGCTAGATAGATAACTAGATTGATAGATAGCTAGATAGCTAGCTGATAGATAGCTAGATTGATAGATAGCTAGATAAATAGCTAGATAGCTAGATAGATAGCTAGCTAGCTAGATAGATAGCGTGATAGATAGCTAGATAAATAGCTAGATAGCTAGATTGATAGATCGCTAGATAGCTAGATAGATAGCTAGATAGCTAGCTAGATTGATAGATAGCTAGATATTTAGATTGATAGATAGCTAGATAGCTAACTAGATAGCTAGATAGCTAGCTAGATTGATAGCTAGATAGATAGCTAGATTGATAGATAGCTAGATAGCTAGATAATATAGCTATCTAGCTGATAGATAGCTAGATTGATAAATAGCTAGATAGCTAGACAGATAGCTAGATAGATAGCTAGATAGCTAGATAGCTAGATAGATAGCTAGATAGATAGCTAGATAGCTAGATAGATAGCTAGATAGCTAGATAGCTAGATAGCTAGATAGCTAGATAGATAGCTAGATAGCTAGATAGAAAGCTAGATAGATAGCTAGATAGATAGCTAGATAGATATCTAGATAGATAGCTAGATAAATAGCTAGATAGCTAGATTGATAGATCGCTAGATAGCTAGCTAGATAGCTAGATAGCTTGATAGATAGATAGATAGATAGATAGATAGATAGATAGATAGATAGATAGATAGATAGATAGATAGATAGATAGATAGATAGATAGATAGATAGATAGATAGATAGATAGATAGATAGATAGATAGATAGAT
>NC_141691.1:1083145981-1083165981 GCF_964263255.1 Lissotriton vulgaris | reverse complement strand
TGATAGATAGCTAGATAGCTAGCTGATAGATAGCTAGATTGATAGATAGCTAGATAAATAGCTAGATAGCTAGATAGATAGCTAGCTAGCTAGATAGATAGCGTGATAGATAGCTAGATAAATAGCTAGATAGCTAGATTGATAGATCGCTAGATAGCTAGATAGATAGCTAGATAGCTAGCTAGATTGATAGATAGCTAGATATTTAGATTGATAGATAGCTAGATAGCTAACTAGATAGCTAGATAGCTAGCTAGATTGATAGCTAGATAGATAGCTAGATTGATAGATAGCTAGGTAGTTAGATAATCTACCTGATAGTTAGCTAGATTGATAGATATCTAGATAGCTAGATAGATAGCTAGATAGCTAGATAGATAGCTAGCTAGATAGCTAGCTAGATTGATAGATAGCTAGATAGCTAGATTGATAGATAGCTAGATTGATAGATAGCTAGATAGCTAGCTAGATTGATAGATAGCTAGATTGATATATAGCTAGATAGCTAGATTGATAGATAGCTAGATAGCTATATTGATAGATAGCTGAATAGATAGCTAGATAGCTAGATAGATAGCTAGATGGCTAGATAGCTAGATAGATAGCTACATAGCTAGATAGCTTGCTAGATAGCTAGATAACTAGATTGATAGATAGATAGATAGATAGATAGATAGATAGATAGATAGATAGATAGATAGATAGATAGATAGATAGATAGATAGATAGATAGATAGATAGATAGATAGATAGATAGATAGATAGATAGATAACTAGATAGATAGCTAGATAGTTAGATAGCTAGATAGCTAGATAGATAGCTAGATGGCTAGATAGCTAGATAGATAGCTAGATAGCTAGATTGATAGATAGCTAACTAGATAGCTAGATAGCTAGATAGATAGCTAGATTGATAGATAGCTAGATAGGTAGGTAGATAGATAGCTAGATAGCTAGATAGCTAGCTAGATTGATAGATACCTAGATAGCTAGATAGATAGCTAGATAGCTAGATATCTAGATAGATAGCTAGATAGCTAGATAGCTAGATATCTAGATAGATAGCTAGATAGCTAGATATCTAGATTGATAGCTAGATAGCTAGCTAGATAGATAGATTGATAGATAGCTAGATAGCTAGATGATCTAGCTATCTAGCTGATAGATAGCTAGATTGATAAATAGCTAGATAGCTAGATAGATAGCTAGATAGCTAGATAGCTAGATAGATAGCTAGATAGATAGCTAGATAGATAGCTAGATAGCTAGATAGATAGCTAGATAGCTAGATAGAAAGCTAGATAGATAGCTAGATCGATAGCTAGATAGATAGCTAGATAAATAGCTAGATAGCTAGATTGATAGATAGCTAGATAGCTAGATAGATAGCTTGATAGCTAGATAGCTAGCTAGATTGATAGATACCTAGATAGCTAGATAGATAGCTAGATATCTAGATAGATAGCTAGATAGCTAGATATCTAGATTGATAGCTAGATAGCTAGCTAGCTAGATAGATTGATAGATAGCTAGATAGCTAGATAATCTAGCTATCTAGCTGATAGATAGCTAGATTGATAAATAGCTAGATAGCTAGCTAGATAGATAGCTAGATAGATAGCTAGATAGCTAGATAGCTAGATAGATAGCTAGATAGATAGCTAGATAGCTAGATAGATAGCTAGATAGCTAGATAGATAGCTAGATAGCTAGATAGCTAGATAGAAAGCTAGATAGATAGCTAGATAGATAGCTAGATAGATAGCTAGATAAATAGCTAGATAGCTAGATTGATAGATCGCTAGATAGCTAGCTAGATAGCTAGATAGCTTGCTAGATAGCTAGATAACTAGATTGATAGATAGATAGATAGATAGATAGATAGATAGATAGATAGATAGATAGATAGATAGATAGATAGATAGATAGATAGATAGATAGATAGATAGATAGATAGATAGATAGATAGATAGATAGATAGATAGATAGATAGATAGATAGATAGATAGATAGATAGATAGATAGATAGATAACTAGATAGATAGCTAGATAGTTAGCGAGCTAGATAGCTAGATAGATAGCTAGATGGCTAGATAGCTAGATAGATAGCTAGATAGCTAGATTGATAGATAGCTAACTAGATAGCTAGATAGCTAGCTAGATTGATAGCTAGATAGATAGCTAGATTGATAGATAGCTAGGTAGTTAGATAATCTAGCTATCTAGCTGATAGATAGCTAGATTGATAAATAGCTAGATAGCTAGATAGATAGCTAGATAGATAGCTAGATAGCTAGATAGATAGCTAGATAGATAGCTAGATAGCTAGATAGATAGCTAGATAGCCAGATAGATAGCTAGATAGCTAGGTAGCTAGATAGAAAGCTAGATAGATAGCTAGATAGATAGCTAGATAAATAGCTAGATAGCTAGATTGATAGATCGCTAGATAGCTAGCTAGATAGCTAGATAACTAGATAGATAGATAGATAGATAGATAGATAGATAGATAGATAGATAGATAGATAGATAGATAGATAGATAGATAGATAGATAGATAGATAGATAGATAGATAGATAGATAGATAGATAGATAGATAGATAGATAGATAGAGAGCTAGATAACTAGATAGATAGCTAGATAGTTAGATAGCTAGATAGCTAGATAGATAGCTAGATGGCTAGATAGCTAGATAGATAGCTAGATAGATAGCTAGATAGCTAGCTAGATAGCTAGCTAGATCGATAGATAGCTAGATAGCTGGGTTGATAGATAGCTAGATAGCTAGATAGATAGCTAGATTGATAGATAGCTAGATAGATAACTAGATTGAAAGATAGCTAGATAGCTAGCTGATAGATAGCTAGATAGCTAGATAGATAGCTAGATAGCTAGATAGCTAGATAGATAGCTAGATAGATAGCTAGATAGCTAGATTGATAGATCGCTAGATAGCTAGCTAGATAGCTAGATAGCTTGCTAGATAGCTAGATAACTAGATAGATAGATACAGATAGATAGATTAGATAGATAGATAGATAGATAGATAGATAGATAGATAGATAGATAGATAGATAGATAGATAGATAGATAGATAGATAGATAGATAGATAGATAGATAGATAGCTAGATAGAGCTAGATGGCTAGATAGCTAGATAGATAGATAGATAGCTAGATAGATAGCTAGATAGCTAGCTAGATAGCTAGCTAGATTGATAGATAGCTAGATAGCTAGATTGATAGATAGCTAGATAGCTAGATAGATAGCTCGATTGATAGATAGCTAGATAGCTAGCTGATAGATAGCTAGATTGATAGATAGCTAGATAAATAGCTAGATAGCTAGATAGATAGCTAGCTAGCTAGATAGATAGCGTGATAGATAGCTAGATAAATAGCTAGATAGCTAGATTGATAGATCGCTAGATAGCTAGATAGATAGCTAGATAGCTAGCTAGATTGATAGATAGATAGATATTTAGATTGATAGATAGCTAGATAGCTAACTAGATAGCTAGATAGCTAGCTAGATTGATAGCTAGATAGATAGCTAGATTGATAGATAGCTAGGTAGTTAGATAATCTACCTGATAGTTAGCTAGATTGATAGATAGCTAGATAGCTAGATAGATAGCTAGATAGCTAGATAGATAGCTAGCTAGATAGCTAGATAGCTAGCTAGATTGATAGATAGCTAGATAGATAGATTGATAGATAGCTAGATTGATAGATAGCTAGATAGCTAGCTAGATTGATAGATAGCTAGATTGATAGATAGCTAGATAGCTAGATTGATAGATAGCTAGATAGCTGAATAGATAGCTAGATAGCTAGATAGATAGCTAGATGGCTAGATAGCTAGATAGATAGCTAGATAGCTAGCTAGATAGCTAGCTAGATTGATAGATAGCTAGATAGATAGCTAGATAGCTAGATAGATTGATAGATACCTAGATAGCTAGATAGATAGCTAGATAGCTAGATATCTAGATAGATAGCTAGATAGCTAGATATCTAGATTGATAGCTAGATAGCTAGATAGATGGATAGATTGATAGATAGCTAGATAGCTAGATAATATAGCTATCTAGCTGATAGATAGCTAGATTGATAAATAGCTAGATAGCTAGACAGATAGCTAGATAGATAGCTAGATAGCTAGATAGCTAGATAGATAGCTAGATAGACAGCTAGATAGCTAGATAGATAGCTAGATAGCTAGATAGCTAGATAGCTAGATAGATAGCTAGATAGCTAGATAGAAAGCTAGATAGATAGCTAGATAGATAGCTAGATAGATATCTAGATAGATAGCTAGATAAATAGCTAGATAGCTAGATTGATAGATCGCTAGCTAGATAGCTAGATAGCTTGATAGATAGATAGATAGATAGATAGATAGATAGATAGATAGATAGATAGATAGATAGATAGATAGATAGATAGATAGATAGATAGATAGATAGATAGATAGATAGATAGATAGATAGATAGATAGATAGATAGATAGATAGATAGATAGATATATGGATAGATAGATAGATAGATAGATAGATAGATAGATAGATAGATAGATAGATAGATAGATAGATAGATAGATAGATAGATAACTAGATAGATAGCTAGATAGTTAGATAGCTAGATAGCTAGATAGATAGCTAGATGGCTAGATAGCTAGATAGATAGCTAGATAGCTAGATAGATAGCTAGATAGGTAGCTAGATAGCTAGCTAGATTGATAGATAGCTAGATAGCTAGATTGATAGATACCTAGATAGCTAGATAGCTAGATAGATTGATATAAAGCTAGATAGATAACTAGATTGATAGATAGCTAGATAGCTAGCTAGATAGCTAGATAGATAGCTAGATAGCTAGATAGATAGCTTGACAGATAGCTAGATAAATAGCTAGATAGCTAGATTGATAGATCGCTAGATAGCTAGATAGCTAGCTAGATTGATAGATAACTAGATAGATAGATTGATAGATAGCTAGATTGATAGATAGCTAGATAGCTAGCTAGATTGATAGATAGCTAGATAGCTAGCTAGATTGATAGATAGCTAGATTGATAGATAGCTAGATAGCTAGATTGATAGATAGCTAGATAGCTGAATAGATAGCTAGATAGCTAGATAGATAGCTAGATGGCTAGATAGCTAGATAGATAGCTAGATAGCTAGCTAGATAGCTAGCTAGATTGATAGATAGCTAGATAGATAGCTAGATAGCTAGATAGATTGATAGATACCTAGATAGCTAGATAGATAGCTAGATAGCTAGATATTTAGATAGATAGCTAGATAGCTAGATATCTAGATTGATAGCTAGATAGCTAGATATCTAGATTGATAGCTAGATAGATAGATAGATTGATAGATAGCTAGATAATCTAGCTATCTAGCTGATAGATAGCTAGATTGATAAATAGCTAGATAGCTAGACAGATAGCTAGATAGATAGCTAGATAGCTAGATAGATAGCTAGATAGAAAGCTAGATAGCTAGATAGATAGCTAGATAGCTAGATAGCTAGATAGCTAGATAGATAGCTAGATAGCTAGATAGAAAGCTAGATAGATAGCTAGATAGATATCTAGATAGATAGCTAGATAGCTAGATAATATAGCTATCTAGCTGATAGATAGCTAGATTGATAAATAGCTAGATAGCTAGACAGATAGCTAGATAGATAGCTAGATAGCTAGATAGCTAGATAGATAGCTAGATAGATAGCTAGATAGCTAGATAGATAGCTAGATAGCTAGATAGCTAGATAGCTAGATAGATAGCTAGATAGCTAGATAGAAAGCTAGATAGATAGCTAGATAGATAGCTAGATAGATATCTAGATAGATAGCTAGATAAATAGCTAGATAGCTAGATTGATAGATCGCTAGATAGCTAGCTAGATAGCTAGATAGCTTGATAGATAGATAGATAGATAGATAGATAGATAGATAGATAGATAGATAGATAGATAGATAGATAGATAGATAGATAGATAGATAGATAGATAGATAGATAGATAGATAGATAGATAGATAGATAGATAGATAGATAGATAGATAGATAGATAGATAGATAGATAGATAGATAGATAGATAGATAGATAGATGGATAGATAGATGGATAGATAGATAGATAACTAGATAGATAGCTAGATAGTTAGATAGCTAGATAGATAGCTAGATGGCTAGATAGCTAGATAGATAGCTAGATAGCTAGATAGATAGCTAGATAGGTAGCTAGATAGCTAGCTAGATTGATAGATAGCTAGATAGCTAGATTGATAGATAGCTAGATAGCTAGATAGCTAGATAGATTGATATAAAGCTAGATAGATAACTAGATTGATAGATAGCTAGATAGCTAGCTAGATAGCTAGATAGATAGCTAGATAGCTAGATAGATAGCTTGACAGATAGCTAGATAAATAGCTAGATAGCTAGATTGATAGATCGCTAGATAGCTAGATAGCTAGCTAGATTGATAGATAGCTAGATAGATAGATTGATAGATAGCTAGATTGATAGATAGCTAGATAGCTAGCTAGATTGATAGATAGCTAGATTGATAGATAGCTAGATAGCTAGATTGATAGATAGCTAGATAGCTGAATAGATAGCTAGATAGCTAGATAGATAGCTAGATGGCTAGATAGCTAGATAGATAGCTAGATAGCTAGCTAGATAGGTAGCTAGATTGATAGATAGCTAGATAGATAGCTAGATAGCTAGATAGATTGATAGATACCTAGATAGCTAGATAGATAGCTAGATAGCTAGATATCTAGATAGATAGCTAGATAGCTAGATATCTAGATAGATAGATAGATAGATAGATAGATAGATAGATAGATAGATAGATAGATAGATAGATAGATAGATAGATAGATAGATAGATAGATAGATAGATAGATAGATAGATAGATAGATAGATAGATAGATAGATAGATAGATAGATAGATAGATAGATAGCTAGCTAGATTGATAGATAGCTAGATAGCTAGATTGATAGACAGCTAGATAGCTAGATAGATTGATATAAAGCTAGATAGATAACTAGATTGATAGATAGCTAGATAGCTAGCTGATAGATAGCTAGATTGATAGATAGCTAGATAGATAGCTAGATAGCTAGATAGATAGCTAGATAGATAGCTTGACAGATAGCTAGATAAATAGCTAGATAGCTAGATTGATAGATCGCTAGATAGCTAGATAGCTAGCTAGATTGATAGATAGCTAGATATTTAGATTGGTAGATAGCTAGATAGCTAACTAGATAGCTAGCTAGATTGATAGCTAGATGGATAGCTTGATTGATAGATAGCTAGATAAATAGCTAGATAGCTAGATAGATATCTAGATTGATAGCTAGATAGCTAGATAGATAGATAGATAGATAGATAGATAGATAGATAGATACAGATAGATAGATTAGATAGATAGATAGATAGATAGATAGATAGATAGATAGATAGATAGATAGATAGATAGATAGATAGATAGTTAGATAGCTAGATAGAGCTAGATGGCTAGATAGCTAGATAGATAGATAGATAGCTAGATAGATAGCTAGATAGCTAGCTAGATAGCTAGCTAGATTGATAGATAGCTAGATAGCTAGATTGATAGATAGCTAGATAGCTAGATAGATAGCTCGATTGATAGATAGCTAGATAGCTAGCTGATAGATAGCTAGATTGATAGATAGCTAGATAAATAGCTAGATAGCTAGATAGATAGCTAGCTAGCTAGATAGATAGCGTGATAGATAGCTAGATAAATAGCTAGATAGCTAGATTGATAGATCGCTAGATAGCTAGATAGATAGCTAGATAGCTAGCTAGATTGATAGATAGATAGATATTTAGATTGATAGATAGCTAGATAGCTAACTAGATAGCTAGATAGCTAGCTAGATTGATAGCTAGATATATAGCTAGATTGATAGATAGCTAGGTAGTTAGATAATCTACCTGATAGTTAGCTAGATTGATAGATAGCTAGATAGCTAGATAGATAGCTAGATAGCTAGATAGATAGCTAGCTAGATAGCTAGCTAGATTGATAGATAGCTAGATAGATAGATTGATAGATAGCTAGATTGATAGATAGCTAGATAGCTAGCTAGATTGATAGATAGCTAGATTGATAGATAGCTAGATAGCTAGATTGATAGATAGCTAGATAGCTGAATAGATAGCTAGATAGCTAGATAGATAGCTAGATGGCTAGATAGCTAGATAGATAGCTAGATAGCTAGCTAGATAGCTAGCTAGATTGATAGATAGCTAGATAGATAGCTAGATAGATTGATAGATACCTAGATAGCTAGATAGATAGCTAGATAGCTAGATATCTAGATAGATAGCTAGATAGCTAGATATCTAGATTGATAGCTAGATAGCTAGATAGATAGATAGATTGATAGATAGCTAGATAGCTAGATAATATAGCTATCTAGCAGATAGATAGCTAGATTGATAAATAGCTAGATAGCTAGACAGATAGCTAGATAGATAGCTAGATAGCTAGATAGCTAGATAGATAGCTAGATAGATAGCTAGATAGCTAGATAGATAGCTAGATAGCTAGATAGCTAGATAGCTAGATAGATAGCTAGATAGCTAGATAGAAAGCTAGATAGATAGCTAGATAGATAGCTAGATAGATATCTAGATAGATAGCTAGATAAATAGCTAGATAGCTAGATTGATAGATCGCTAGATAGCTAGCTAGATAGATAGATAGATAGATAGATAGATAGATAGATAGATAGATAGATAGATAGATAGATAGATAGATAGATAGATAGATAGATAGATAGATAGATAGATAGATAGATAGATAGATAGATAGATAGATAGATAGATAGATAGATAACTAGATAGATAGCTAGATAGTTAGATAGCTAGATAGCTAGATAGATAGCTAGATGGCTAGATAGCTAGATAGATAGCTAGATAGCTAGATAGATAGCTAGATAGGTAGCTAGATAGCTAGCTAGCTAGATTGATAGATAGCTAGATAGCTAGATTGATAGATACCTAGATAGCTAGATAGCTAGATAGATTGATATAAAGCTAGAGAGATAACTAGATTGATAGATAGCTAGATAGCTAGCTAGATAGCTAGATAGATAGCTAGATAGATAGCTTGACAGATAGCTAGATAAATAGCTAGATAGCTAGATTGATAGATCGCTAGATAGCTAGATAGCTAGCTAGATTGATAGATAACTAGATAGATAGATTGATAGATAGCTAGATTGATAGATAGCTAGATAGCTAGCTAGATTGATAGATAGCTAGATAGCTAGCTAGATTGATAGATAGCTAGATTGATAGATAGCTAGATAGCTAGATTGATAGATAGCTAGATAGCTGAATAGATAGCTAGATAGCTAGATAGATAGCTAGATGGCTAGATAGCTAGATAGATAGCTAGATAGCTAGCTAGATAGCTAGCTTGATTGATAGATAGCTAGATAGATAGCTAGATAGCTAGATAGATTGATAGATACCTAGATAGCTAGATAGATAGCTAGATAGCTAGATATCTAGATAGATAGCTAGATAGCTAGATATCTAGATTGATAGCTAGATAGCTAGATATCTAGATTGATAGCTAGATAGCTAGATAGATAGATAGATTGATAGATAGCTAGATAATCTAGCTATCTAGCTGATAGATAGCTAGATTGATAAATAGCTAGATAGCTAGACAGATAGCTAGATAGATAGCTAGATAGCTAGATAGCTAGATAGATAGCTAGATAGAAAGCTAGATAGCTAGATAGATAGCTAGATAGCTAGATAGCTAGATAGCTAGATAGATAGCTAGATAGCTAGATAGAAAGCTAGATAGATAGCTAGATAGATATCTAGATAGATAGCTAGATAGCTAGATAATATAGCTATCTAGCTGATAGATAGCTAGATTGATAAATAGCTAGATAGCTAGACAGATAGCTAGATAGATAGCTAGATAGCTAGATAGCTAGATAGATAGATAGATAGCTAGATAGATAGCTAGATAGCTAGATAGATAGCTAGATAGCTAGATAGCTAGATAGCTAGATAGCTAGATAGATAGCTAGATAGCTAGATAGAAAGCTAGATAGATAGCTAGATAGATAGCTAGATAGATATCTAGATAGATAGCTAGATAAATAGCTAGATAGCTAGATTGATAGATCGCTAGATAGCTAGCTAGATAGCTAGATAGCTTGATAGATAGATAGATAGATAGATAGATAGATAGATAGATAGATAGATAGATAGATAGATAGATAGATAGATAGATAGATAGATAGATAGATAGATAGATAGATAGATAGATAGATAACTAGATAGATAGCTAGATAGTTAGATAGCTAGATAGCTAGATAGATAGCTAGATGGCTAGATAGCTAGATAGATAGCTAGATAGATAGCTAGATAGGTAGCTAGATAGCTAGCTAGATTGATAGATAGCTAGATAGCTAGATTGATAGATAGCTAGATAGCTAGATAGATTGATATAAAGCTAGATAGATAACTAGATTGATAGATAGCTAGATAGCTAGCTAGATAGCTAGATAGATAGCTAGATAGCTAGATAGATAGCTTGACAGATAGCTAGATAAATAGCTAGATAGCTAGATTGATAGATCGCTAGATAGCTAGATAGCTAGCTAGATTGATAGATAGCTAGATAGATAGATTGATAGATAGCTAGATTGATAGATAGCTAGATAGCTAGCTAGATTGATAGATAGCTAGATTGATAGATAGCTAGATAGCTAGATTGATAGATAGCTAGATAGCTGAATAGATAGCTAGATAGCTAGATAGATAGCTAGATGGCTAGATAGCTAGATAGATAGCTAGATAGCTAGCTAGATAGCTAGCTAGATTGATAGATAGCTAGATAGATAGCTAGATAGCTAGATAGATTGATAGATACCTAGATAGCTAGATAGATAGCTAGATAGCTAGATATCTAGATAGATAGCTAGATAGCTAGATATCTAGATTGATAGATAGATAGATAGATAGATAGATAGATAGATAGATAGATAGATAGATAGATAGATAGATAGATAGATAGATAGATAGATAGATAGATAGATAGATAGATAGATAGATAGATAGATAGATAGCTAGATTGATAGATAGCTAGATAGCTAGATTGATAGATAGCTAGATAGCTAGATAGCTAGATAGATTGATATAAAGCTAGATAGATAACTAGATTGATAGATAGCTAGATAGCTAGCTGATAGATAGCTAGATTGATAGATAGCTAGATAGATAGCTAGATAGCTAGATAGATAGCTAGATAGCTAGATAGATAGCTTGACAGATAGCTAGATAAATAGCTAGATAGCTAGATTGATAGATCGCTAGATAGCTAGATAGCTAGCTAGATTGATAGATAGCTAGATATTTAGATTGGTAGATAGCTAGATAGCTAACTAGATAGCTAGCTAGATTGATAGCTAGATAGATAGCTTGATTGATAGATAGCTAGATGAATAGCTAGATAGCTAGATAGATATATAGATAGATAGATAGATAGATAGATAGATAGATAGATAGATAGATAGATAGATAGATAGATAGATAGATAGATAGATAGATAGATAGATAGATAGATAGATAGATAGATAGATAGATAGATAGATAGATAGATAGATAGATAGATAGATAGATAGATAGATAGATAGATAATCTAGCTATCTAGCTGATAGATAGCTAGATTGATAAATAGCTAGATAGATAGCTAGATAGCTAGATAGATAGCTAGATAGCTAGACAGATAGCTAGATAGCTAGATACAAAGCTAGATAGATAGCTAGATAAATAGCTAGATTGATAGATCGCTAGATAGCTAGCTAGATAGCTAGATAGCTTGATAGCTAGATAACTAGATAGACAGATAGACAGATAGACAGATAGACAGATAGACAGATAGACAGATAGACAGATAGATAGATAGATAGATAGATAGATAGATAGACAGATAGACAGATAGATAGATAGATAGATAGATAGATAGATAGATAGATAGATAGATAGATAGATAGATAGATAGATAGATAGATAGATAGATAGATAGATAGATAGATAGATAGATAGATAGATAGATAGACAGATAGACAGATAGATAGATAGATAGCTAGATAGCTAGATTGATAGATAGCTATATAGACAGCTAGATTGGTAGATAGCTAGATAGATAGCTAGATTGATAGATAGCTAGCTGATAGATAGATAGATAGATAGGTAGCTAGATAGCTAGATAGATAGCTAGCTAGCTAGCTAGATAGATAGATAGATAGCTAGATTGAAATATAGCTAGATAGCTAGATTGATAGAGAGCTAGATAGCTAGATTGATAGACAGCTAGATTGATAGATAGCTAGATAGAAAGCGAAATTGATAGAAAGCTAGAAAGATAGATAGCTAGATAGATAGATAGATAGATAGATAGATAGATAGATAGATAGATAGATAGATAGATAGATAGATAGATAGATAGATAGATAGATAGATAGATAGATAGATAGATAGATAGATAGATAGATAGATAGATAGATAGATAGATAGATAGATAGATAACTAGATAGATAGATAACTAGATAGATAGCTAGATAGTTAGATAGATAGCTAGATGGCTAGATAGCTAGATAGATAGCTAGATAGCTAGATAGATAGCTAGATAGCTAGCTAGATAGCTAGCTAGATTGATAGATAGCTAGATAGCTAGATTGATAGATAGCTAGATAGCTAGATAGATAGCTAGATTGATAGATAGCTAGATAGATAACTAGATTGATAGATAGCTAGATAGCTAGCTGATAGATAGCTAGATTGATAGATAGCTAGATAAATAGCTAGATAGCTAGATAGATAGCTAGCTAGCTAGATAGATAGCGTGATAGATAGCTAGATAAATAGCTAGATAGCTAGATTGATAGATCGCTAGATAGCTAGATAGATAGCTAGATAGCTAGCTAGATTGATAGATAGCTAGATATTTAGATTGATAGATAGCTAGATAGCTAACTAGATAGCTAGATAGCTAGCTAGATTGATAGCTAGATAGATAGCTAGATTGATAGATAGCTAGGTAGTTAGATAATCTACCTGATAGTTAGCTAGATTGATAGATATCTAGATAGCTAGATAGATAGCTAGATAGCTAGATAGATAGCTAGCTAGATAGCTAGCTAGATTGATAGATAGCTAGATAGATAGATTGATAGATAGCTAGATTGATAGATAGCTAGATAGCTAGCTAGATTGATAGATAGCTAGATTGATAGATAGCTAGATAGCTAGATTGATAGATAGCTAGATAGCTGAATAGATAGCTAGATAGCTAGATAGATAGCTAGATGGCTAGATAGCTAGATAGATAGCTAGATAGCTAGCTAGATAGCTAGCTAGATTGATAGATAGCTAGATAGATAGCTAGATAGATTGATAGATACCTAGATAGCTAGATAGATAGCTAGATAGCTAGATATCTAGATAGATAGCTAGATAGCTAGATATCTAGATTGATAGCTAGATAGCTAGATAGATAGATAGATTGATAGATAGCTAGATAGCTAGATAATATAGCTATCTAGCTGATAGATAGCTAGATTGATAAATAGCTAGATAGCTAGACAGATAGCTAGATAGATAGCTAGATAGCTAGATAGCTAGATAGATAGCTAGATAGATAGCTAGATAGCTAGATAGATAGCTAGATAGCTAGATAGCTAGATAGCTAGATAGCTAGATAGATAGCTAGATAGCTCGATAGAAAGCTAGATAGATAGCTAGATAGATAGCTAGATAGATATCTAGATAGATAGCTAGATAAATAGCTAAATAGCTAGATTGATAGATCGCTAGATAGCTAGCTAGATAGCTAGATAGCTTGATAGATAGATAGATAGATAGATAGATAGATAGATAGATAGATAGATAGATAGATAGATAGATAGATAGATAGATAGATAGATAGATAGATAGATAGATAGATAGATAGATAGATAGATATATGGATAGATAGATAGATAGATAACTAGATAGATAGCTAGATAGTTAGATAGCTAGATGGCTAGATAGATAGCTAGATGGCTAGATAGCTAGATAGATAGCTAGATAGCTAGATAGATAGCTAGATAGGTAGCTAGATAGCTAGCTAGATTGATAGATAGCTAGATAGCTAGATTGATAGATACCTAGATAGCTAGATAGCTAGATAGATTGATATAAAGCTAGATAGATAACTAGATTGATAGATAGCTAGATAGCTAGCTAGATAGCTAGATAGATAGCTAGATAGCTAGATAGATAGCTTGACAGATAGCTAGATAAATAGCTAGATAGCTAGATTGATAGATCGCTAGATAGCTAGATAGCTAGCTAGATTGATAGATAACTAGATAGATAGATTGATAGATAGCTAGATTGATAGATAGCTAGATAGCTAGCTAGATTGATAGATAGCTAGATAGCTAGCTAGATTGATAGATACCTAGATAGCTAGATAGATAGCTAGATAGCTAGATATCTAGATAGATAGCTAGATAGCTAGATATCTAGATTGATAGATAGATAGATAGATAGATAGATAGATAGATAGATAGATAGATAGATAGATAGATAGATAGATAGATAGATAGATAGATAGATAGATAGATAGATAGATAGATAGATAGATAGATAGATAGATAGATAGATAGATAGATAGATAGATAGATAGATAGATAGATAGATAGATAGATAACTAGATAGATAGCTAGATAGTTAGATAGCTAGATAGCTAGATAGATAGCTAGATGGCTAGATAGCTAGATAGATAGCTAGATAGCTAGATAGATAGCTAGATAGGTAGCTAGATAGCTAGCTAGATTGATAGATAGCTAGATAGCTAGATTGATAGATAGCTAGATAGCTAGATAGCTAGATAGATTGATATAAAGCTAGATAGATAACTAGATTGATAGATAGCTAGATAGCTAGCTAGATAGCTAGATAGATAGCTAGATAGCTAGATAGATAGCTTGACAGATAGCTAGATAAATAGCTAGATAGCTAGATTGATAGATCGCTAGATAGCTAGATAGCTAGCTAGATTGATAGATAGCTAGATAGATAGATTGATAGATAGCTAGATTGATAGATAGCTAGATAGCTAGCTAGATTGATAGATAGCTAGATTGATAGATAGCTAGATAGCTAGATTGATAGATAGCTAGATAGCTGAATAGATAGCTAGATAGCTAGATAGATAGCTAGATGGCTAGATAGCTAGATAGATAGCTAGATAGCTAGCTAGATAGCTAGCTAGATTGATAGATAGCTAGATAGATAGATAGATACCTAGATAGCTAGATAGATAGCTAGATATCTAGATTGATAGCTAGATAGATAGATAGATAGATAGATAGATAGATAGATAGATAGATAGATAGATAGATAGATAGATAGATAGATAGATAGATAGATAGATAGATAGATAGATAGATAGATAGATAGATAGATAGATAGATAGATAGATAGATAGATAGATAGATAGATATATGGATAGATAGATAGATAGATAACTAGATAGATAGCTAGATAGTTAGATAGCTAGATGGCTAGATAGATAGCTAGATGGCTAGATAGCTAGATAGATAGCTAGATAGCTAGATAGATAGCTAGATAGGTAGCTAGATAGCTAGCTAGATTGATAGATAGCTAGATAGCTAGATTGATAGATACCTAGATAGCTAGATAGCTAGATAGATTGATATAAAGCTAGATAGATAACTAGATTGATAGATAGCTAGATAGCTAGCTAGATAGCTAGATAGATAGCTAGATAGCTAGATAGATAGCTTGACAGATAGCTAGATAAATAGCTAGATAGCTAGATTGATAGATCGCTAGATAGCTAGATAGCTAGCTAGATTGATAGATAACTAGATAGATAGATTGATAGATAGCTAGATTGATAGATAGCTAGATAGCTAGCTAGATTGATAGATAGCTAGATAGCTAGCTAGATTGATAGATACCTAGATAGCTAGATAGATAGCTAGATAGCTAGATATCTAGATAGATAGCTAGATAGCTAGATATCTAGATTGATAGATAGATAGATAGATAGATAGATAGATAGATAGATAGATAGATAGATAGATAGATAGATAGATAGATAGATAGATAGATAGATAGATAGATAGATAGATAGATAGATAGATAGATAGATAGATAGATAGATAGATAGATAGATAGATAGATAGATAACTAGATAGATAGCTAGATAGTTAGATAGCTAGATAGCTAGATAGATAGCTAGATGGCTAGATAGCTAGATAGATAGCTAGATAGCTAGATAGATAGCTAGATAGGTAGCTAGATAGCTAGCTAGATTGATAGATAGCTAGATAGCTAGATTGATAGATAGCTAGATAGCTAGATAGCTAGATAGATTGATATAAAGCTAGATAGATAACTAGATTGATAGATAGCTAGATAGCTAGCTAGATAGCTAGATAGATAGCTAGATAGCTAGATAGATAGCTTGACAGATAGCTAGATAAATAGCTAGATAGCTAGATTGATAGATCGCTAGATAGCTAGATAGCTAGCTAGATTGATAGATAGCTAGATAGATAGATTGATAGATAGCTAGATTGATAGATAGCTAGATAGCTAGCTAGATTGATAGATAGCTAGATTGATAGATAGCTAGATAGCTAGATTGATAGATAGCTAGATAGCTGAATAGATAGCTAGATAGCTAGATAGATAGCTAGATGGCTAGATAGCTAGATAGATAGCTAGATAGCTAGCTAGATAGCTAGCTAGATTGATAGATAGCTAGATAGATAGATAGATACCTAGATAGCTAGATAGATAGCTAGATATCTAGATTGATAGCTAGATAGATAGATAGATAGATAGATAGATAGATAGATAGATAGATAGATAGATAGATAGATAGATAGATAGATAGATAGATAGATAGATAGATAGATAGATAGATAGATAGATAGATAGATAGATAGATAGATAGATAGATAGATAGATAGATAGCTAGATTGATAGATAGCTAGATTGATAGATAGCTAGATAGCTAGATAGCTAGATAGATTGATATAAAGCTAGATAGATAACTAGATTGATAGATAGCTAGATAGCTAGCTGATAGATAGCTAGATTGATAGATAGCTAGATAGATAGCTAGATAGCTAGATAGATAGCTAGATAGCTAGATAGATAGCTTGACAGATAGCTAGATAAATAGCTAGATAGCTAGATTGATAGATCGCTAGATAGCTAGATAGCTAGCTAGATTGATAGATAGCTAGATATTTAGATTGGTAGATAGCTAGATAGCTAACTAGATAGCTAGCTAGATTGATAGCTAGATAGATAGCTTGATTGATAGATAGCTAGATGAATAGCTAGATAGCTAGATAGATATCTAGATTGATAGATAGATAGATAGATAGATAGATAGATAGATAGATAGATAGATAGATAGATAGATAGATAGATAGATAGATAGATAGCTAGATAGCTAGATTGATAGATAGCTATATAGACAGCTAGATTGGTAGATAGCTAGATAGATAGCTAGATTGATAGATAGCTAGCTGATAGATAGATAGATAGGTAGCTAGATAGCTAGATAGATAGCTGGCTAGCTAGATAGATAGATAGATAGATAGCTAGATTGAAATATAGCTAGATAGCTAGATTGATAGAGAGCTAGATAGCTAGATTGATAGACAGCTAGATTGATAGATAGCTAGATAGAAAGCTAAATTGATAGAAAGCTAGAAAGATAGATAGCTAGATAGATAGATAGATAGATAGATAGATAGATAGATAGATAGATAGATAGATAGATAGATAGATAGATAGATAGATAGATAGATAGATAGATAGATAGATAGATAGATAGATAGATAGATAGATAGATAGATAACTAGATAGATAGATAACTAGATAGATAGCTAGATAGTTAGATAGATAGCTAGATGGCTAGATAGCTAGATAGATAGCTAGATAGCTAGATAGATAGCTAGATAGCTAGCTAGATAGCTAGCTAGATTGATAGATAGCTAGATAGCTAGATTGATAGATAGCTAGATAGCTAGATAGATAGCTAGATTGATAGATAGCTAGATAGATAACTAGATTGATAGATAGCTAGATAGCTAGCTGATAGATAGCTAGATTGATAGATAGCTAGATAAATAGCTAGATAGCTAGATAGATAGCTAGCTAGCTAGATAGATAGCGTGATAGATAGCTAGATAAATAGCTAGATAGCTAGATTGATAGATCGCTAGATAGCTAGATAGATAGCTAGATAGCTAGCTAGATTGATAGATAGCTAGATATTTAGATTGATAGATAGCTAGATAGCTAACTAGATAGCTAGATAGCTAGCTAGATTGATAGCTAGATAGATAGCTAGATTGATAGATAGCTAGGTAGTTAGATAATCTACCTGATAGTTAGCTAGATTGATAGATATCTAGATACCTAGATAGATAGCTAGATAGCTAGATAGATAGCTAGCTAGATAGCTAGCTAGATTGATAGATAGCTAGATAGATAGATTGATAGATAGCTAGATTGATAGATAGCTAGATAGCTAGCTAGATTGATAGATAGCTAGATTGATAGATAGCTAGATAGCTAGATAGCTAGATTGATAGATAGCTAGATAGCTGAATAGATAGCTAGATAGCTAGATAGATAGCTAGATGGCTAGATAGCTAGATAGATAGCTAGATAGCTAGCTAGATAGCTAGCTAGATTGATAGATAGCTAGATAGATAGCTAGATAGCTAGATAGATTGATAGATACCTAGATAGCTAGATAGATAGCTAGATAGCTAGATATCTAGATAGATAGCTAGATAGCTAGATATCTAGATTGATAGCTAGATAGCTAGATAGATAGATAGATTGATAGATAGCTAGATAGCTAGATAATATAGCTATCTAGCTGATAGATAGCTAGATTGATAAATAGCTAGATAGCTAGACAGATAGCTAGATAGATAGCTAGATAGCTAGATAGCTAGATAGATAGCTAGATAGATAGCTAGATAGCTAGATAGATAGCTAGATAGCTAGATAGCTAGATAGCTAGATAGATAGCTAGATAGCTAGATAGAAAGCTAGATAGATAGCTAGATAGATAGCTAGATAGATATCTAGATAGATAGCTAGATAAATAGCTAGATAGCTAGATTGATAGATCGCTAGATAGCTAGCTAGATAGCTAGATAGCTTGATAGATAGATAGATAGATAGATAGATAGATAGATAGATATATGGATAGATAGATAGATAGATAGATAACTAGATAGATAGCTAGATAGTTAGATAGCTAGATGGCTAGATAGATAGCTAGATGGCTAGATAGCTAGATAGATAGCTAGATAGCTAGATAGATAGCTAGATAGGTAGCTAGATTGATAAATAGCTAGATAGCTAGACAGATAGCTAGATAGATAGCTAGATAGCTAGATAGCTAGATAGATAGCTAGATAGAAAGCTAGATAGCTAGATAGATAGCTAGATAGCTAGATAGCTAGATAGATAGCTAGATAGCTAGATAGAAAGCTAGATAGATAGCTAGATAGATATCTAGATAGATAGCTAGATAGCTAGATAATATAGCTATCTAGCTGATAGATAGCTAGATTGATAAATAGCTAGATAGCTAGACAGATAGCTAGATAGATAGCTAGATAGCTAGATAGCTAGATAGATAGCTAGATAGATAGCTAGATAGCTAGATTGATAGCTAGATAGCTAGATAGCTAGATAGCTAGATAGCTAGATAGCTAGATAGATAGCTAGATAGCTAGATAGAAAGCTAGATAGATAGCTAGATAGATAGCTAGATAGATATCTAGATAGATAGCTAGATAAATAGCTAGATAGCTAGATTGATAGATCGCTAGATAGCTAGCTAGATAGCTA
>NC_141691.1:1083128481-1083140981 GCF_964263255.1 Lissotriton vulgaris | reverse complement strand
GATAGATAGATAGATAGATAGATAGATAGATAGATAGATAGATAGATTGATAGATAGATAGATAGATAGATAGATAGATAGATAGATAGATAGATAGATAGATAGATAGATAGATAGATAGATAGATAGATAGATAGATAGATAGATAGATAGATAGATAGATAGATAGATAGATAGATAGATAGATAGATAGATAGATGGCTAGATAGATTGATAGATAGCCAGATAGCTAGATTGAAAGATAGCTAGATAGCAAGATAGCTAGATAGACAGCTAGATTGGTAGATAGCTAGATAGATAGCTAGATTGATAGATAGCTAGATAGCAAGCTGACAGATAGATAGATTGATAGATAGCTAGATAGCTAGATAGATAGCTAGATAGATAGATAGATAGATAGATAGATAGATAGATAGATAGATAGCTAGATAGCTAGATTGATAGAGAGCTAGATAGCTAGATGGATAGCTAGATAGCTAGATAGCTAGACAGATAGCTAGATAGCTAGCTAGATTGATAGATAGCTAGATATCTAGATTGATAGATAGCTAGATAGCTAACTAGATAGCTAGATAGCTAGATAGATAGCTAGATAGATAGCTAGATAGCTAGATAGATAGCTAGATAGCTAGATAGATAGCTAGATAGCTAGATAGCTAGATAGCTAGATACAAAGCTAGATAGATAGCTAGATAGATAGCTGGATAAATAGCTAGATTGATAGATCGCTAGATAGCTAGCTAAATACTAGATAGATAGCTAGATAGATAGATAGATAGATAGATAGATAGATAGATAGATAGATAGATAGATAGATAGATAGATAGATAGATTGATAGATAGCTAGATTGATAGATAGCTAGATAGCTAGATAGCTAGCTAGATAGCTAGATAGATTGCTAGCTAGGTATCTAGAGAGCTAGCTAGATAGCAAGATAGATAGCTAGATAGATAGCTAGATTGATAGATAGCTATATAGTTAGATTGATAGATAGATAGATAGCTAGATAGCTAAATAGCTAGATAGATATATAGATAGCTAGATAGCTAGATTGATAGATCCCTAGATAGCTGGATGGCTAGATAGCTAGATAGATAGATAGATAGCTAGATAGATAGATAGCTAGATTGCTAGATAGCTAGCTAGATTGACAGATAGCTAGATAGCTAGATAGATAGCTAGATAGCTAGATATCTAGATAGATAGCTAGATAGCTAGATATCTAGATTGATAGATAGATAGATAGATAGATAGATAGATAGATAGATAGATAGATAGATAGATAGATAGATAGATAGATAGATAGATAGATAGATAGATAGATAGATAGATAGATAGATAGATAGATAGATAGATAGATAGATAGATAGATAACTAGATAGATAGCTAGATAGTTAGATAGCTAGATAGCTAGATAGATAGCTAGATGGCTAGATAGCTAGATAGATAGCTAGATAGCTAGATAGATAGCTAGATAGGTAGCTAGATAGCTAGCTAGATTGATAGATAGCTAGATAGCTAGATTGATAGATAGCTAGATAGCTAGATAGCTAGATAGATTGATATAAAGCTAGATAGATAACTAGATTGGTAGATAGCTAGATAGCTAGCTAGATAGCTAGATAGATAGCTAGATAGCTAGATAGATAGCTTGACAGATAGCTAGATAAATAGCTAGATAGCTAGATTGATAGATCGCTAGATAGCTAGATAGCTAGCTAGATTGATAGATAGCTAGATAGATAGATTGATAGATAGCTAGATTGATAGATAGCTAGATAGCTAGCTAGATTGATAGATAGCTAGATTGATAGATAGCTAGATAGCTAGATTGATAGATAGCTAGATAGCTGAATAGATAGCTAGATAGCTAGATAGATAGCTAGATGGCTAGATAGCTAGATAGATAGCTAGATAGCTAGCTAGATAGCTAGCTAGATTGATAGATAGCTAGATAGATAGCTAGATAGCTAGATAGATTGATAGATACCTAGATAGCTAGATAGATAGCTAGATATCTAGATTGATAGCTAGATAGATAGATAGATAGATAGATAGATAGATAGATAGATAGATAGATAGATAGATAGATAGATAGATAGATAGATAGATAGATAGATAGATAGATAGATAGATAGATAGATAGATAGATAGATAGATAGATAGATAGATAGATAGATAGCTAGATTGATAGATAGCTAGATAGCTAGATTGATAGATAGCTAGATAGCTAGATAGCTAGATAGCTAGATAGATTGATATAAAGCTAGATAGATAACTAGATTGATAGATAGCTAGATAGCTAGCTGATAGATAGCTAGATTGATAGATAGCTAGATAGATAGCTAGATAGCTAGATAGATAGCTAGATAGCTAGATAGATAGCTTGACAGATAGCTAGATAAATAGCTAGATAGCTAGATTGATAGATCGCTAGATAGCTAGATAGCTAGCTAGATTGATAGATAGCTAGATATTTAGATTGGTAGATAGCTAGATAGCTAACTAGATAGCTAGCTAGATTGATAGCTAGATAGATAGCTTGATTGATAGATAGCTAGATGAATAGCTAGATAGCTAGATAGATATCTAGATTGATAGCTAGATAGATAGATAGATAGATAGATAGATAGATAGATAGATAGATAGATAGATAGATAGATAGATAGATAGATAGATAGATAGATAGATAGATAGATAGATAGATAGATAGATAGATAGATAGATAGATAGATAGATAGATAGATAGCTAGATAATCTAGCTATCTAGCTGATAGATAGCTAGATTGATAAATAGCTAGATAGATAGCTAGATAGCTAGATAGATAGCTAGATAGCTAGACAGATAGCTAGATAGCTAGATACAAAGCTAGATAGATAGCTAGATAAATAGCTAGATTGATAGATCGCTAGATAGCTAGCTAGATAGCTAGATAGCTTGATAGCTAGATAACTAGATAGACAGATAGACAGATAGACAGATAGACAGATAGACAGATAGACAGATAGACAGATAGACAGATAGACAGATAGACAGATAGACAGATAGACAGATAGACAGATAGACAGATAGACAGATAGATAGATAGATAGATAGATAGATAGATAGATAGATAGATAGATAGATAGATAGATAGATAGATAGATAGATAGATAGATAGATAGATAGATAGATAGATAGATAGACAGATAGACAGATAGATAGATAGATAGCTAGATAGCTAGATTGATAGATAGCTATATAGACAGCTAGATTGGTAGATAGCTAGATAGATAGCTAGCTGATAGATAGATAGATAGGTAGCTAGATAGCTAGATAGATAGCTAGCTAGCTAGATAGATAGATAGATAGATAGCTAGATTGAAATATAGCTAGATAGCTAGATTGATAGAGAGCTAGATAGCTAGATTGATAGACAGCTAGATTGATAGATAGCTAGATAGAAAGCTAAATTGATAGAAAGCTAGAAAGATAGATAGATAGATAGATAGATAGATAGATAGATAGATAGATAGATAGATAGATAGATAGATAGATAGATAGATAGATAGATAGATAGATAGATAGATAGATAGATAGATAGATAGATAGATAGATAGATAGATAGATAGATAGATAACTAGATAGATAGATAACTAGATAGATAGCTAGATAGTTAGATAGATAGCTAGATGGCTAGATAGCTAGATAGATAGCTAGATAGCTAGATAGATAGCTAGATAGCTAGCTAGATAGCTAGCTAGAATGATAGATAGCTAGATAGCTAGATTGATAGATAGATAGATAGCTAGATAGATAGCTAGATTGATAGATAGCTAGATAGATAACTAGATTGATAGATAGCTAGATAGCTAGCTGATAGATAGCTAGATTGATAGATAGCTAGATAAATAGCTAGATAGCTAGATAGATAGCTAGCTAGCTAGATAGATAGCGTGATAGATAGCTAGATAAATAGCTAGATAGCTAGATTGATAGATCGCTAGATAGCTAGATAGATAGCTAGATAGCTAGCTAGATTGATAGATAGCTAGATATTTAGATTGATAGATAGCTAGATAGCTAACTAGATAGCTAGATAGCTAGCTAGATTGATAGCTAGATAGATAGCTAGATTGATAGATAGCTAGGTAGTTAGATAATCTACCTGATAGTTAGCTAGATTGATAGATATCTAGATACCTAGATAGATAGCTAGATAGCTAGATAGATAGCTAGCTAGATAGCTAGCTAGATTGATAGATAGCTAGATAGATAGATTGATAGATAGCTAGATTGATAGATAGCTAGATAGCTAGCTAGATTGATAGATAGCTAGATTGATAGATAGCTAGATAGCTAGATTGATAGATAGCTAGATAGCTGAATAGATAGCTAGATAGCTAGATAGATAGCTAGATGGCTAGATAGCTAGATAGATAGCTAGATAGCTAGCTAGATAGCTAGCTAGATTGATAGATAGCTAGATAGATAGCTAGATAGCTAGATAGATTGATAGATACCTAGATAGCTAGATAGATAGCTAGATAGCTAGATATCTAGATAGATAGCTAGATAGCTAGATATCTAGATTGATAGCTAGATAGCTAGATAGATAGATAGATTGATAGATAGCTAGATAGCTAGATAATATAGCTATCTAGCTGATAGATAGCTAGATTGATAAATAGCTAGATAGCTAGACAGATAGCTAGATAGATAGCTAGATAGCTAGATAGCTAGATAGATAGCTAGATAGATAGCTAGATAGCTAGATAGATAGCTAGATAGCTAGATAGCTAGATAGCTAGATAGATAGATAGATAGCTAGATAGCTAGATAGAAAGCTAGATAGATAGCTAGATAGATAGCTAGATAGATATCTAGATAGATAGCTAGATAAATAGCTAGATAGCTAGATTGATAGATCGCTAGATAGCTAGCTAGATAGCTAGATAGCTTGATAGATAGATAGCTAGATAGCTTGATAGATAGATAGATAGATAGATAGATAGATAGATAGATAGATAGATAGATAGATAGATAGATAGATAGATAGATAGATAGATAGATAGATAGATAGATAGATAGATAGATAGATAGATAGATAGATATATGGATAGATAGATAGATAGATAGATAACTAGATAGATAGCTAGATAGTTAGATAGCTAGATGGCTAGATAGATAGCTAGATGGCTAGATAGCTAGATAGATAGCTAGATAGCTAGATAGATAGCTAGATAGGTAGCTAGATAGCTAGCTAGATTGATAGATAGCTAGATAGCTAGATTGATAGATACCTAGATAGCTAGATAGCTAGATAGATTGATATAAAGCTAGATAGATAACTAGATTGATAGATAGCTAGATAGCTAGCTAGATAGCTAGATAGATAGCTAGATAGCTAGATAGATAGCTTGACAGATAGCTAGATAAATAGCTAGATAGCTAGATTGATAGATCGCTAGATAGCTAGATAGCTAGCTAGATTGATAGATAACTAGATAGATAGATTGATAGATAGCTAGATTGATAGATAGCTAGATAGCTAGCTAGATTGATAGATAGCTAGATAGCTAGCTAGATTGATAGATAGCTAGATTGATAGATAGCTAGATAGCTAGATTGATAGATAGCTAGATAGCTGAATAGATAGCTAGATAGCTAGATAGATAGCTAGATGGCTAGATAGCTAGATAGATAGCTAGATAGCTAGCTAGATAGCTAGCTAGATTGATAGATAGCTAGATAGATAGCTAGATAGCTAGATAGATTGATAGATATCTAGATAGCTAGATAGATAGCTAGATAGCTAGATATCTAGATAGATAGCTAGATAGCTAGATATCTAGATTGATAGCTAGATAGCTAGATATCTAGATTGATAGCTAGATAGCTAGATAGATAGATAGATTGATAGATAGCTAGATAATCTAGCTATCTAGCTGATAGATAGCTAGATTGATAAATAGCTAGATAGCTAGACAGATAGCTAGATAGATAGCTAGATAGCTAGATAGCTAGATAGATAGCTAGATAGAAAGCTAGATAGCTAGATAGATAGCTAGATAGCTAGATAGCTAGATAGATAGCTAGATAGCTAGATAGAAAGCTAGATAGATAGCTAGATAGATATCTAGATAGATAGCTAGATAGCTAGATAATATAGCTATCTAGCTGATAGATAGCTAGATTGATAAATAGCTAGATAGCTAGACAGATAGCTAGATAGATAGCTAGATAGCTAGATAGCTAGATAGATAGCTAGATAGATAGCTAGATAGCTAGATAGATAGCTAGATAGCTAGATAGCTAGATAGCTAGATAGCTAGATAGCTAGATAGATAGCTAGATAGCTAGATAGCTAGATAGATAGCTAGATAGATATCTAGATAGATAGCTAGATAAATAGCTAGATAGCTAGATTGATAGATCGCTAGATAGCTAGCTAGATAGCTAGATAGCTTGATAGATAGATAGATAGATAGATAGATAGATAGATAGATAGATAGATAGATAGATAGATAGATAGATAGATAGATAGATAGATAGATAGATGGATAGATAGATAGATAGATAGATAGATAGATGGATAGATAGAAAGATAGATAGATAGATAACTAGATAGATAGCTAGATAGTTAGATAGCTAGATAGCTAGATAGATAGCTAGATGGCTAGATAGCTAGATAGATAGCTAGATAGCTAGATAGATAGCTAGCTAGATAGGTAGCTAGATAGCTAGCTAGATTGATAGATAGCTAGATAGCTAGATTGATAGATAGCTAGATAGCTAGATAGCTAGATAGATTGATATAAAGCTAGATAGATAACTAGATTGATAGATAGCTAGATAGCTAGCTAGATAGCTAGATAGATAGCTAGATAGCTAGATAGATAGCTTGACAGATAGCTAGATAAATAGCTAGATAGCTAGATTGATAGATCGCTAGATAGCTAGATAGCTAGCTAGATTGATAGATAGCTAGATAGATAGATTGATAGATAGCTAGATTGATAGATAGCTAGATAGCTAGCTAGATTGATAGATAGCTAGATTGATAGATAGCTGGATAGCTAGATTGATAGATAGCTAGATAGCTGAATAGATAGCTAGATAGCTAGATAGATAGCTAGATGGCTAGATAGCTAGATAGATAGCTAGATAGCTAGCTAGATAGCTAGCTAGATTGATAGATAGCTAGATAGATAGCTAGATAGCTAGATAGATTGATAGATACCTAGATAGCTAGATAGATAGCTAGATAGCTAGATATCTAGATAGATAGCTAGATAGCTAGATATCTAGATTGATAGATAGATAGATAGATAGATAGATAGATAGATAGATAGATAGATAGATAGATAGATAGATAGATAGATAGATAGATAGATAGATAGATAGATAGATAGATAGATAGATAGATAGATAGATAGATAGATAGATAGATAGATAGATAGATTGATAGATAGCTAGATAGCTAGATTGATAGATAGCTAGATAGCTAGATAGCTAGATAGATTGATATAAAGCTAGATAGATAACTAGATTGATAGATAGCTAGATAGCTAGCTGATAGATAGCTAGATTGATAGATAGCTAGATAGATAGCTAGATAGCTAGATAGATAGCTAGATAGCTAGATAGATAGCTTGACAGATAGCTAGATAAATAGCTAGATAGCTAGATTGATAGATCGCTAGATAGCTAGATAGCTAGCTAGATTGATAGATAGCTAGATATTTAGATTGGTAGATAGCTAGATATCTAACTAGATAGCTAGCTAGATTGATAGCTAAATAGATAGCTTGATTGATAGATAGCTAGATAAATAGATAGATAGATAGATAGATAGATAGATAGATAGATAGATAGATAGATAGATAGATAGATAGATAGATAGATAGATAGATAGATAGATAGATAGATAGATAGATAGATAGATAGATAGATAGATAGATAGATAGATAGATAGATAGATAGATAGATAGATAGATAGATAGATAGATAGCTAGATTGATAGATAGCTAGATAGCTAGATTGATAGATAGCTAGATAGCTAGATAGCTAGATAGATTGATATAAAGCTAGATAGATAACTAGATTGATAGATAGCTAGATAGCTAGCTGATAGATAGCTAGATTGATAGATAGCTAGATAGATAGCTAGATAGCTAGATAGATAGCTAGATAGCTAGATAGATAGCTTGACAGATAGCTAGATAAATAGCTAGATAGCTAGATTGATAGATCGCTAGATAGCTAGATAGCTAGCTAGATTGATAGATAGCTAGATATTTAGATTGGTAGATAGCTAGATATCTAACTAGATAGCTAGCTAGATTGATAGCTAAATAGATAGCTTGATTGATAGATAGCTAGATAAATAGCTAGATAGCTAGATAGATATCTAGATTGATAGATAGATAGATAGATAGATAGATAGATAGATAGATAGATAGATAGATAGATAGATAGATAGATAGATAGATAGATAGATAGATAGATAGATAGATAGATAGATAGATAGATAGATAGATAGATAGATAGATAGATAGATAGATAGATAGATAGATAGATAGATAGATAGATAGATAGATAGATAGATAGATAGATAGATAGATTAGATAGATAGATAGATAGATAGATAGATAGATAGATAGATAGATAGATAGATAGATAGATAGATAGCTAGATAGCTAGATAATCTAGCTATCTAGCTGATAGATAGCTAGATTGATAAATAGCTAGATAGATAGCTAGATAGCTAGATAGATAGCTAGATAGCTAGACAGATAGCTAGATAGCTAGATACAAAGCTAGATAGATAGCTAGATAAATAGCTAGATTGATAGATCGCTAGATAGCTAGCTAGATAGCTAGATAGCTTGATAGCTAGATAACTAGATAGACTGATAGACTGATAGACAGATAGACAGATAGACAGATAGACAGATAGACAGATAGACAGATAGACAGATAGACAGATAGACAGATAGACAGATAGACAGATAGACAGATAGATAGATAGATAGATAGATAGATAGATAGATAGATAGATAGATAGATAGATAGATAGATAGATAGATAGATAGATAGATAGATAGGTAGATAGATAGATAGATAGATAGATAGACAGATAGACAGATAGATAGATAGATAGCTAGATAGCTAGATTGATAGATAGCTATATAGACAGCTAGATTGGTAGATAGCTAGATAGATAGCTAGATTGATAGATAGCTAGCTGATAGATAGATAGATAGGTAGCTAGATAGCTAGATAGATAGCTAGCTAGCTAGATAGATAGATAGATAGATAGCTAGATTGATAGATCGCTAGATAGATAGATAGATAGATAGATAGATAGATAGATAGATAGATAGATAGATAGATAGATAGATAGATAGATAGATAGATAGATAGATAGATAGATAGATAGATGATAGATAGATAGATAGATAGATAGATAGATAGATAGATAACTAGATAGATAGATAACTAGATAGATAGCTAGATAGTTAGATAGATAGCTAGATGGCTAGATAGCTAGATAGATAGCTAGATAGCTAGATAGATAGCTAGATAGCTAGCTAGATAGCTAGCTAGATTGATAGATAGCTAGATAGCTAGATTGATAGATAGCTAGATAGCTAGATAGATAGCTAGATTGATAGATAGCTAGATAGATAACTAGATTGATAGATAGCTAGATAGCTAGCTGATAGATAGCTAGATTGATAGATAGCTAGATAAATAGCTAGATAGCTAGATAGATAGCTAGCTAGCTAGATAGATAGCGTGATAGATAGCTAGATAAATAGCTAGATAGCTAGATTGATAGATCGCTAGATAGCTAGATAGATAGCTAGATAGCTAGCTAGATTGATAGATAGCTAGATATTTAGATTGATAGATAGCTAGATAGCTAACTAGATAGCTAGATAGCTAGCTAGATTGATAGCTAGATAGATAGCTAGATTGATAGATAGCTAGGTAGTTAGATAATCTACCTGATAGTTAGCTAGATTGATAGATATCTAGATAGCTAGATAGATAGCTAGATAGCTAGATAGATAGCTAGCTAGATAGCTAGATAGCTAGCTAGATTGATAGATAGCTAGATAGCTAGATTGATAGATACCTAGATAGCTAGATAGCTAGATAGATTGATATAAAGCTAGATAGATAACTAGATTGATAGATAGCTAGATAGCTAGCTAGATAGCTAGATAGATAGCTAGATAGCTAGATAGATAGCTTGACAGATAGCTAGATAAATAGCTAGATAGCTAGATTGATAGATCGCTAGATAGCTAGATAGCTAGCTAGATTGATAGATAACTAGATAGATAGATTGATAGATAGCTAGATTGATAGATAGCTAGATAGCTAGCTAGATTGATAGATAGCTAGATAGCTAGCTAGATTGATAGATACCTAGATAGCTAGATAGATAGCTAGATAGCTAGATATCTAGATAGATAGCTAGATAGCTAGATATCTAGATTGATAGATAGATAGATAGATAGATAGATAGATAGATAGATAGATAGATAGATAGATAGATAGATAGATAGATAGATAGATAGATAGATAGATAGATAGATAGATAGATAGATAGATAGATAGATAGATAGATAGATAGATAGATAGATAGATAGATAGATAGATAGATAGATAACTAGATAGATAGCTAGATAGTTAGATAGCTAGATAGCTAGATAGATAGCTAGATGGCTAGATAGCTAGATAGATAGCTAGATAGCTAGATAGATAGCTAGATAGGTAGCTAGATAGCTAGCTAGATTGATAGATAGCTAGATAGCTAGATTGATAGATAGCTAGATAGCTAGATAGCTAGATAGATTGATATAAAGCTAGATAGATAACTAGATTGATAGATAGCTAGATAGCTAGCTAGATAGCTAGATAGATAGCTAGATAGCTAGATAGATAGCTTGACAGATAGCTAGATAAATAGCTAGATAGCTAGATTGATAGATCGCTAGATAGCTAGATAGCTAGCTAGATTGATAGATAGCTAGATAGATAGATTGATAGATAGCTAGATTGATAGATAGCTAGATAGCTAGCTAGATTGATAGATAGCTAGATTGATAGATAGCTAGATAGCTAGATTGATAGATAGCTAGATAGCTGAATAGATAGCTAGATAGCTAGATAGATAGCTAGATGGCTAGATAGCTAGATAGATAGCTAGATAGCTAGCTAGATAGCTAGCTAGATTGATAGATAGCTAGATAGATAGATAGATACCTAGATAGCTAGATAGATAGCTAGATATCTAGATTGATAGCTAGATAGATAGATAGATAGATAGATAGATAGATAGATAGATAGATAGATAGATAGATAGATAGATAGATAGATAGATAGATAGATAGATAGATAGATAGATAGATAGATAGATAGATAGATAGATAGATAGATAGATAGATAGATAGATAGATAGATAGATAGATAGATAGATAGCTAGATTGATAGATAGCTAGATTGATAGATAGCTAGATAGCTAGATAGCTAGATAGATTGATATAAAGCTAGATAGATAACTAGATTGATAGATAGCTAGATAGCTAGCTGATAGATAGCTAGATTGATAGATAGCTAGATAGATAGCTAGATAGCTAGATAGATAGCTAGATAGCTAGATAGATAGCTTGACAGATAGCTAGATAAATAGCTAGATAGCTAGATTGATAGATCGCTAGATAGCTAGATAGCTAGCTAGATTGATAGATAGCTAGATATTTAGATTGGTAGATAGCTAGATAGCTAACTAGATAGCTAGCTAGATTGATAGCTAGATAGATAGCTTGATTGATAGATAGCTAGATGAATAGCTAGATAGCTAGATAGATATCTAGATTGATAGATAGATAGATAGATAGATAGATAGATAGATAGATAGATAGATAGATAGATAGATAGATAGATAGATAGATAGATAGATAGATAGATAGATAGATAGATAGCTAGATAGCTAGATTGATAGATAGCTATATAGACAGCTAGATTGGTAGATAGCTAGATAGATAGCTAGATTGATAGATAGCTAGCTGATAGATAGATAGATAGGTAGCTAGATAGCTAGATAGATAGCTGGCTAGCTAGATAGATAGATAGATAGATAGATAGCTAGATTGAAATATAGCTAGATAGCTAGATTGATAGAGAGCTAGATAGCTAGATTGATAGACAGCTAGATTGATAGATAGCTAGATAGAAAGCTAAATTGATAGAAAGCTAGAAAGATAGATAGCTAGATAGATAGATAGATAGATAGATAGATAGATAGATAGATAGATAGATAGATAGATAGATAGATAGATAGATAGATAGATAGATAGATAGATAGATAGATAGATAGATAGATAGATAGATAGATAGATAGATAGATAGATAGATAGATAGATAGATAGATAACTAGATAGATAGATAACTAGATAGATAGCTAGATAGTTAGATAGATAGCTAGATGGCTAGATAGCT